>NC_133309.1:16154-198654 GCF_012295235.1 Primulina huaijiensis | reverse complement strand
TAATGCATTTTATTGCTCGTTGTTCAAGTTTGTGGTGATTATGAGGGTGAATATGAACAAAAAATGAACAACCAAAAACCTTGAGAGACACATCGGTAATGAGACATGAAGCTGGAAAAGATTCAAGGAGAGTTTGAAAACAACTCAGAGACAATTATGCACAAATATGAATACTTGCGCGATGTCTCATGTAAAATAATCACTAGAAGAACATATTGAGTTTACAAAATCAACGCTAGTGATTGTATAAAAATCATTTTCCCTAACAAGTTAATGAATCAAATTACATTCTAAAAACAACAATAAAATAACAAAAGAATGCAAAAACTATGTGCCAAAAAATATAGCAACAAAATGAAATATTCAATCAACACTCTCACAAGTGTTATCTTCAGATGTCTCCAACAACCATAACAACACAATTATAAATATATGTATTCTTCAAATGTCGGCTCTTTAAGGCTTAATTCTCATCTCTGTGAGTATTTCTCTCTATCTCTCCCCTCGTGTATAGCATTATGATCCTCATATTTATAGGCATGCTCTTCCCTAGAATTGTTTACTTGATTATATACCTACAAATCATGGTAATATAGAGTTTATAAGAAAATAAATATTTATACGCATATCAAATTAAATCTAGAGTCAATCTCTATAGAAGTCTAGAAAGGCAAAACTCTTAATCAAATATTTAACAAAATATTATCAATAAAGAAAAGATAATTTAATGAATATATTATATCTTGGAACCTAAATTTTTTTTTAGTCTTTCCTTTGTCTTTCTGGACAAAAAAGGCACAAAAACGAGTTTCCATGTTGACTCCATCAAACCCCCTAAATGTTAAAACATATCTTCCCGTGAATTGATCATGTTAGCCTGGGTGTAGTTAGCAATGTTGTCAACACAGAGAAGAAATATTTATCAATTTACATGATTAGAGCAGAACATTAATAACAACTACTTAAGATCTTGAGCATCAGAAACATAAAAACAATAAGTACAAAGCAAACTTTAGAACGGATAAAGATCAGGTCATTGAACATTTTCAATTTCAACAGCTTCTGATGCTTCTTCATCTCTACCACTATCTTTTGTTCCCGATGGTCCATATATATTCACCCTTATGGTGAAATCGTTTCGAAGTAGTAAATTCAGGATTGTATCTCGCTTGGCGTTTAGATCGACGGACTTGAGGCGGTGGAGGGAACACCTGGTTCACTACAGAAAAATCAGGTAGATTTTCAACATTAATTTCATTCCCATGTTCGCCTGGAGCTAATGTTTCAAGAGGAACATGGATTTCCTCAACATGAACAATTTCTAGGGTTGGAGCGTGAAGCTCTTCTGCAGGTGATGTCTCTGTTGTTTGGGGTATTCAAATGTGAGAGAAAAACAAGAAGAAAACAATGAAAATGACTTTGCAGAGGTAAGTGTTGAACACTTTCTCCTTAAGAAGAATTTGCCCCTCACAATGTGCTAAAGGTTTGTGGCAATCTTCTCCCAAGATACAACTACAACTCTTGAATAATGAGCACTCAAATATTCAAGTTCTATAACAAGGAAATGAATGGAACTCTCTCTTGAAGAAGAAGGAAGAAGAAAAATATGCAAATGATGTATGTGTTTGTATGTTCAAAAGTGTTTTTGATTTTCAATAAATCACATATTTAATGTTTTTCAAACGAAGAGACATGATCTTTCATTCATAGGGATGTCCCTTGGCCATTGTAACTGATCACAATCATCAAACAATGCCAAAGAAATGAAAAAACATCAGAAAAATCAGAAGGGACGCGTCTGTGCGTGCAGGTGCGCGCGCGCGCTCGGCAGCGCCTGCCGAGATCTCTCGGCAGGCGCACACACATGCGCGCAGCTCCGCGCGCACCGCCTGCTACTGTGCACGATCGATTTTTTTTCATCCCTTACATGTTCCGACTACTCGTTTGAGTTTCTTTCAACATTTGATGAACTCTTTTCGAGTTTTATTCAGAACCACCGAACTTAATATTCGTTCATTAAGCTTCGTTCTTCGTTTCGAATTTTTCCAATCGAACACATTGATTTATTTGTTAATTTTCATTCATTAAGTATCAAAATTCTAACAATCCCCCACATGAATGAAATTAATGCATGAATGCTCGTGATGCATAAGAGAGAATATATACGAAAAATTATCACATCAGCAGAGGTGGCTTTTGGCTTTGAACCTTCCATAGTGGAATACAATCGGATTTACTAGGCCACGAAGTGAACTTGATGTCTTGAACTTCTTGGCGGTTCATGTAAACCCAGACAACTGTACCCAAATGATAACCTTTCTTCCATTTCCATTTTGTTTTATCGGTTGTGTCCGTTTTGGCCATGGAACACATCTTGGCTTCATACGTGTTTCATCGAGGCGGCCCGTCCTCACACGTACATTGGTGATCTCTTTGTAAAAGGGTATCCTACTTACCCCGCTTTTGCAAGCTACGGAATCATTAAAAGTACATTACTTAACCTCACTACCTTTGTAGGCAACTTCACTCATCCTCTTAGGAATGAAGAGTGATTCCTCAAGTTCTCATAATTTAGTTGTCCCATTGAACCAAGATCTTGGGATCTCCAATCAACAAGGTTGGGTTGCCACTATGAAAACTTTATTTGGTAGGTATTAAACCCATTCTTCTTGACAGACAGTACATTTGATCTCTATTTAATGCTTTTGTAAGCGGATCCGCTAAGTTATCCTTTGATTTAATATAATCAACAGATATAACTCCATTAGAGATCAACTGTCGCACAGTATTATGTCTTCGACGAATGTGTCGAGACTTTCCATTATACATACTGTTTTGTGCCCTTGTAGTTGCCGACTGACTGTCGCAATGTATCAAGATTGCTGGCACTGGACTTGTCCAACATGGACTGTCCTCTAGAAAGTTGCGAAGCCATTCAGCTTCTTCTGCAGCTTTATCTAGTGCTATGAACTCCGATTCCATTGTAGATCTAGCAATGCAAGTTTGTTTCGATGACCTCCAAGAGACTGCTCCTCCACTAATGGTAAATACATAGCCGCTGGTAGATTTGGAATATTTGGTGTCAGAAATCCAATTTGCATCATAGTATCCTTCAAGTACTGCAGGATACCTTGTGTAATTTAGTCCATATTCTAAGGTGTGCTTTAAATATCTAAGCACCCTTGTCAATGCCTTCCAGTGTGCATCACTAGGATTACTTGTAAACCGACTTAACTTGTTAACCGCACAAGAGATGTCAGGTCTAGTACAATTAGTGATGTACATAAGGCTTCCAATAGTTTTTGAGTATTCAAGTTTTGAAACTGGTTATCCACGATTCTTCGCCAAATGGACATTCACGTCTAAAGGCGTTTTTACTGGGGTAGAGTCATAAGAGTTAAACTTCTTCAACAGTGTTTCTACATAATAAGACTGAGATAGGACTATTGCTTCTGGAGTTCTAAAGATTTTAATCCCTAGAATTACATCAGCAATACCCATATCTTTCATATCAAAATGTTTTGCCAACATTTTCTTTGTACCCTTAATCAACTCTTGGCCATTCCCCATTATTAGCATGTCATCCACATATAGACCTACCATCACATAAGATTCTCGAGTGCCTTTAATGTAAACACATTTGTCACACTCATTAATCTTAAATCCATTTGACAATACTACCTTGTCAAATTTTTCGTGCCACTGCTTGGGCGCTTGTTTAAGTCCGGATAGTGACTTAATTAAACGACAGACCTTTCTTTCTTGTCCTTTAACAATGAAGTCTTCAGGTTGCTCCATATATATTTTTTCTTCAAGTTCACCATTTAAGAATGCCGTTTTGACATCCATTTGATGTATCTCAAGGTTATGCAAAGCTGCAATAGCAATGAGCACACGAATGGATGTTATTCTTGAAACTGGTGAATACGTGTCGAAGAAATCATGACCTTCTCTTTGTCTATAGCCTTTAGCCACAAGCCTGACTTTGTATTTTTCAATACTTCCATCAACTCTAATTTTATTTTTCAATATTCATTTGCATCCCAATGGCTTGGTACCTGGTGGAAGATCCACTAGTTCCCAATTATGGTTTTGCAAAATGGAATCCATTTCCGAGTTGATGGCTTCTTTCCAATAAGGAGCTTCAGGGCTAGCCAGAGCATCTTGTATGTCCTTTGGTTCATTCTCCAACATAAAAGTATGAAAGTCTGGACCAAAGGACTTTGAGATTCTAGCCCTTTTGCTTCTTCTTGGCTCTTGCTCCTTTGAAGAGCCTTCCAATGGTATAGCATTTTCATTTAGAGTGGGTCCATGTGTAGGTACTTGACCTGCATGCTCCGTCTCAAGTTTTCGCTTGCTATAACCATTTTCTTTCCTTTCTTTACAAGGAAATATATTTTCAAAAAATACTGCGTTACTTGACTCAATTGTCATGCCCGTATTCATTTCTACATTTTCAGATTTGTGCACTATATCTCGCATTTGTGTGTTGGATCGACGTTGTGTTTAGGCAATAATTCCTGTTTCATTAAACGTTGCAAGGTATTAAAATTTACGTGTCCTAAACGAACATGCCATAAATGAGAACACTCAAGCAAGTAAATAGAACTTTTGGCTTTATTACTTTCAACAACATTTTGGCGTATAACCATTACATTCAACTTGAAAAGGTTCTCATCGAGATATCCTTTTCCAATAAAATGACCATTCTTGGTGAATACAACTTTGTTAGACTCAAATACTAGTCTAAACCCATGTTTGACCAACAGAGACCCCGGCACGAGGTTCTTTCTTATGTCCGGTACATGAAGTGCATCAACAAGAGTTACTTCCAAACCCGATGTCATCTTCAGTACCACATTTCCAGTGCCCACCACCTCAGATGTAGCGGAGTTCCCCGTGTATAGTTTTCTCCCGGAAGATGGAGTGTATGTGGAGAACAACCCCTTGTTGGAGCATATTTGTCGAGTTGCTCCGGTATCAACCCACCACTCGTTGGGGTTTTCCACCAAATTTGCTTCCAAAATAACTGCAGATAAATCAAGTTCAGAAAAATCAAATGGTACCGACCTTTCTTGAACTACGTTGGCTTGAGGATTTCCCTTCTTTGACTTCCTACAATCCTTAGCCATGTGATTTGGTTTTCCGCAGTTATAACATGTGCCTTTGAACTGCTTCTTGTTTGGTGGTTGTTGGCCTTGTTGTGGTAGCTTCTCAAACTTTCTCTTCTTCCCTTTGAAACTTGCTTCAACAATGTTCACCCTTGCTACCATTTTACTTGCCTTGGCCTCGGTGCTCTTGTTGTCCTCTTCTATCCTCAATCTCACAATGAGATCCTCCAGTCCCATCTCCTTTCTTTTGTGCTTCAAATAATTATTGAAGTCCTTCCACAACGGAGGGAGTTTCTCGATCAAAGCAGCAACTTGGAAGGATTCACTTAGACTCATTCCTTCCGCATGAATCTCGTGCAAGATAAGTTGTAATTCTTGCACTTGGCTCATTACGGACTTTGAGTCCACCATCTTATATTCCAAAAATCTCCCAACAATAAACTTCTTCAAACCTGCATCCTCCGCCCTGTATTTCTTGTCAAGCATATCCCAAAGTTCTTTGGCGGTCTTGACTTGACAATACACATTATACAATGCATTGTCAAGTCCATTGAGGATGTAGTTTCCTGATCAAATATTGTTCACAAACCTATTATATGCATGACCTAATTATGCCTAAAACCATAATGGAACATAATAGAAACATGAAAAGAGGCACGCAATGTGTTCACAAATGTGGTGTTTTTCACTGAAGCTGGTAACATCTCCTGACAACACTTCTAATTTCAAAAAGAATTTTGATTTTCCTGCACACAAACAACCCATTCACACTCTATATATACAGAAGTGCTAGCTCACACACTAAAAAATCGGTTTTCATTGGACTCTTCTAGGTAGTTTTTTTTTTCATTTTATTCTATTATGATAACTGTTTTTGATTCAGAAGAGGTATCTCACACATTAAAAGGGCAATCTTCATTGAACATTTAGTGAAGTTTGTAAAATTTGAAAGATCTTTTTTCATAAATAACATGCAATATGACTTGGAGTGTACATCAAAATTACAAGGCATCGCTCATTTTATAGCAATTAATGGAGAAAAATTAAATACGAATGGTCGATGGTCATACAATAATTTCAGTTAAATCTTTTAGAGTGATGGTCCTCAACAATTACGGATGACAACCCGACTGTATCAGGTTGTTTCTTGCCTCGACGAAGCAAGTACACAATATACACAAAATTATTGCAATCAATTTGAGAGGATTTGTAGCGAAACTCAGCTGAAAATATTGACTCGATTTTGCTTCTTACTTCAGGATTTAGTGGGTGCTACACGCAAAAATCCTTGATATAAAGCAAGCACTTGCATCATCTGCATCCTAGAAAGCTTTGGCCCGCCGGAACCTCCTCCCATTGCAATACCCAGTCAAGTTTTTCTTCACCTGGCTAATGATCAGAACTACCTGCATCGTGTGTACTTGAGGCTTTATAGTTAATGGATTTTTCCAAGTAACTTGCTACTCTTAGGTAAGGTGGGGTCCACACTGAATAAAAAATTAAGAAATTTAGAATCCCACATCGAATGTTTACAAAAGTTGCAGGAGAGATTTAGTTATAAATAGAGCTCAATTCCATCAGTTATTATATCCCAAAATCAAAAGTTTTTCAGCTTTGATAAAAAGAGAGTGCATAGAAAAAAGAGTGTATTTTTTTCTTGAGTGCGGGAATTCTCTTGTGTGAGTTAGAGAAATTATTTTCTCGGTATACTCGGGTTGGGAGTGAGAAATATTGAGTGTATTGGTGTATACACTTGTTGTAATATTTATTCCAGTTATAAAAGTTGTAGTGCTCCGTGGACGTAGCCTATATTGGGTGAACCACGTAAATCTTTGTGTTCTTGTTGGTTAATTTATTCCGCATATTTGGGTACTATTATCATCGTGGTCGGCATCGCTTCGGTATAATTTCCCAACAACTGGTATCAGAGTCTTGTTGTGAAAATTCTTAAGAATTCTGAGTATGCTCTGTGGTTGCAGCTTTGTCTGATCTTCCACATCAGAAAAGATTTTTTAGATTTTTTGCTAAGGCTAGAGAAGTGATGGCCGTAGATGATGGATCGGGACCGGGAATCAACAAGTTCGACGGAACAGATTTTTCGTTCTGGCGGTTACAGATAAGAGATTATCTGTATAATAAGAAGCTGCATCAACCTCTATCAGGAAAGAAACCGGAAACGATGGAGGATGATGATTGGGAGCTCCTTGACCGACAGGTGTTAGGTGTGATACGATTGACCCTAACGAAGAATGTGGCACATAACGTGGTGGAGGCACAAACCACAGAAGAGATGATGTCCATTATATTAGCGGACATGTACGAGAAGCCATCATCAAACAACAAAGTGCATCTCATGAAAAAGTTATTCAACTTGAAAATGGGAGAAGGTGCTTCGGTGGCTAAACACATCAATGAATTCAACACGATTGTTTCTCAGCTAACATCGGTTGAAATAAATTTTGATGATGAGATTCGTGTACTTATCCTTTTGGCGTCTTTACCAAATAATTGGGAACCAATGCGGGCAGCGGTTAGCAACTCTGTTGGAAAAAGAAAGCTACAATTCAATGATGTCAGAGATCAAATTCTTGCTGAAGAAGTTCGCAGGATGGATTCGGGTGAAGGAACATCATCGAGATCTGCTCTAAATCTCGAGAACAGTGGGAGGGGCAGGAGTGGCGAAAAGAGTTCTAACCGATGGCGAGGTAGATCCAAGTCAAAAAATGGAAAAGACAAAAGCAACTTTGAAAGAATTTGAAGTGCTGGAACTGTGGTGAAACTGGTCACTTGAAAAAGAACTGTAGATCAACGAAGAATAATGCCAATGCTGTCACTGCGGAAGTACATGATGATCTGCTATTATCCATGGAAAGCCCTGTTGATTCTTGAGTTATGGACTCGGGAGCTTCGTTTCATACCACTGGTGATCGCGATGTATTTGATAATTACATCGCTGGCGATTACGGAAACGTTTTTCTGGCTGATGGAAAACCCTTGGAAATTGTTGGTATGGGTGATGTACGTATGAAGACTTCAAATGGATCTGTCTAGAAAATCAACAAAATCAGGCATGTACCAAAATTGACACGCAATCTGATCTCGGTAGGACAGCTCGATGATGAAGGCCACAATGTGACCTTCGGTGATGGTTCCTGGAAAGTGAACAAAGGAGCCATGATTGTTGCTCGAGGAAAGAAAACTGGAACATTGTATATGAGTTCCAGTTGCAGAGACACATTACCAGCTGTGGATGCTGGAGCCAATTCAAGTCTATGGTATTATAGACTTGGACATATGAGTGAGAAGGGAATGAAGATGTTGGTGTCAAAAGGAAAGCTACCAGAATTAAAGACTGTTGAACACCCACTATGTGAAAGCTGTATCTTTGGAAAGCAGAAGAAGGTGAGCTATTCAAAAGGCGGTAAAGAACCGAAAGCAGCAAAGTTGGAGCTGGTTCATACTGATGTATGGGGACCATCTCCTGTTACATCCCTTGGAGGCTCGAGATACAATGTCACATTCATTGACGATTCGAGCAGAAAAGTTTGGGTTTATTTTCTGAAAAATAAATCTGATATTTACGAGACCTTTAAAAGGTAGAAAGCCATGGTGGAAAATGAGACCAACTTGAAGGTGAAGTGCTTACGGTCTGACAATGGTGGAGAATATGAAGATGATGAGTTCAAGAAATATTGTGCACAGAACGGGATCAAGATGGAGAAAACCATTCCTGGTACACCTCAACAGAATGGTGTAGCTGAAAGGATGAACATGACCTTGAATGAACGCGCAAGGAGCATGAGATTGCATTCTGGATTGCCAAAATAATTCTGGGCTGATGCTGTTAACACTGCAGCATATCTGATCAACAGAGGACCTTCGGTACCACTGGACTACAAAATACCCGACGAGGTTTGGAGCGGCAAAGAAGTAAACCTTTCTTTCTTGAAAGTGTTTGGATGTCTATTCTATACTCATATTGATTCAGCAAGCAGAACAAAACTTGATCCGAAATCAAATAAGTGCTTCTGTATTGGTTATGGAGATAATGAGTTTGGTTATCGTTTCTGGGATGACCAAAATCGGAAGATCATTCGGAGCAGGGATGTAATCTTTAATGAGCAACTTCTGTACAAGGACAAATCAGACATTGGAACTGGAGATGAATGTCCTGAAGTCAAGAAGACCGATGAAGTGCCATTGACATATATTCCTGTGAATGAATCAAAAACCAGTAACCAGGAAGGTGAAGAAGAAACTGCACAAGATGATGACCCAAAAACTCCGGTGATTGAACTCAGGAGATCTTTGAGAACCATTAGACCACCTGAGAGATACTCCCCTGCACTTCACTATATTTTGCTGACAGACAAAGGTGAACCGGAGACCTATGAAGAGGCAATGCAAAATGATGATTCAACCAAGTGGGAGTTGGCCATGGAAGATGATATGGATTCACTGTCATCCAATCAGACGTGGAAGTTGACAGAACTTCCGCAAGGCAAAAAGGCGTTACATAACAAGTGGGTGTACTGGTTAAAAGAAGAGCATGATGGTAGCAAGCGGTACAAGGCAAGACTTGTTGTAAAAGGCTTCCAACAACGGGAAGGAATTGATTACACCGAGATTTTCTCTCCGGTGGTTAAATTAACCACTATCAGGACAGTACTTGGACTAGTGGCGAAGGAAGACTTACATTTGGAGCAGTTGGATGTAAAGACTGCATTTCTTCACGGTGACCTAGATGAAGAAATTTATATGAAGCAACCACAGGGCTTTGAAGTACGGGGAAAAGAGAGAATGATATGCAAACTTCAGAAGAGCTTGTACGGTCTCAAACAAGCTCCAAGACAATTGTACAAGAAGTTTGATGGATTCATGAGTGAAAATGGTTTCCTAAGGTGTCAAGCTGATCACTGCTGTTATGTGAAAAAGTTTGACGGTTCTTAAATCATACTACTGCTATATGTAGATGATATGCTGATAGCTGGAGCTTGTCTGGAAAAAATTGATAAACTCAAGAAAGATTTATCAAAGAAATTTGCCATGAAGGATTTGGGTGCTGCAAAACAAATCCTTGGAATGAGGATCTTTAGAGACCGGGTGAATGGAATCTTGAAGTTGTCTCAAGAAGAGTACGTGAAAAAGGTGGTTAGCAGATTTAACATGGATGAAGCTAAACATGTGAGTACTCCTTTGGCTAGTCATTTTAAACTAACCAAAGCACAATCACCATCGACGGAGCAGGAGCAGACTTATATGAATAAGGTTCCTTGCTGTCGGAAGCCTCATGTATGCAGTGGTGTGTACAAGACCAGACATAGCACATGCAGTGGGGGTTGTGAGTAGGTTTATGAGTAATCCAGGAAAGCAACACTGGGAAGCAGTTAAGTGGATTCTCAGGTATTTGAAAGGTACTGCTAGTTGTTCTTTATGCTTCAAAAGGTCAAAATTGGGCTTACAGGGTTTTGTCGATGCCAATATGGGTGGTGACCTGGATGGCAGGAAAAGTACTACTGGATATGTGTTTACATTAGGTGGTACAGTTGTAAGCTGGGTGTCTAAGCTGCAAAAGATTGTTGCGCTTTCAACTACTGAGGCTGAGTACGTTGCAGTTACAGAAGCTAGCAAGGAGATGATATGGTTGAAATCTTTTCTGGAGGAATTGGTTCAGAAGCTTGAAGATAGCACATTACACTGTGACAGTCAGAGTGCTATTCATTTAGCAAAAAATCCTGTTTATCATGCTAGGACAAAGCATATACAGGGATTTAGTTATAAATAGAGCTCAATTCCATCAGTTATTGTATCCCAAAATCAAAAGTTTTTCAGCTTTGATAAAAAGAGAATGCATAGAAAAAAAGAGTGTATTTTTTTCTTGAGTGCGTGAATTCTCTTGTGTGAGTTAGAGAAATTATTTTCTCGGCATACTCGGGTTGGGAGTGAGAAATATTGAGTGTATTGGTGTATACACTTGTTGTAATATTTCTTCCAGTTATAAAAGTTGCAGTGCTCCGTGGACGTAGCCTATATTGGGTGAACCATGTAAATCTTTGTGTTCTTGTTGGTTAATTTATTCCGCATATTTGGGTACTATTATCATTGTGGTCGGCATCGCTTCGGTATAATTTCCCAACAGCTACCAGACCGATCGAGAAAAAAATTTCCAAATGTTGCAGTAACAGGACAGTCAAGGTTGAACATAGGGCTTCAGATGTTATCATCCACTGGGAAAGGGTAGCAAAAAATTAAAAAAATTTCACAAAAAATAGATACTATAAAAATTAAAAAGAAATAAACGATCATAACATAAAGATTGAAATTGTATGGGAAAGAATGATCCAAAAAATCTGGGTCTGCCCAAATGTGCTATAGATGTGTGAATATTGTATTTATTGGAGCTTCAGCACATGCAGTTGTTTTTGGTAGCTTTCCACTATATTGGATCAAGAGGATGATGGATTGATTTTGGTTCTCAACAGAAGAATAAATAGATTGAAAGTGAAAACTAGACGAAAATGGCTAAAATATTATCCAAAAAGATGTCCAATGGAGAGACGGTTTTTTAAGAAAATCTAAAAAAATAACAATTATTTTCATTTCATACTTGATATAAGTAAGTTCTTGTCTGAAAATAATAACATAGACCAACAAGTTTTATAGTTATCTTAATCTTTATCCAACCAAAATCAGATTATTTATCACTTCATAATCTATCATTCTATAATCCCATCAATTCAACCATGCACAACCTTAAGATATAAATCCATATAGTTTTAACCCGAAAATGGCATTAAAATGTTGCAAATGCTCTAATGACCACGAAGGACAAGATTTTTCAAGGATTCCACCACAGGATTGCTCCATTCAGAGGTCCAAGGAGAAAGAATTAAATGCTTATTATAATAAAAATCGCCCAAAATATAGCTGACTGGCGACTAAAGATATATGGCACCAGATAAACAATTCAACCAACTATTGACTTCCTGTTCATTTTCCCCCTTCTTTAAAAAAATTAGCCAATATACGTTAACATAATAACAATGAAACGTTCGTCTTCTTATTCCTCCTTTTGGCCAATCAAGTGGTCTTTTATTATTAAGTGGTGATACACACGGAAGGCCCGGGTCATGGGTATCAGATGATCTCGGGTCATGAATTAGGTTATGAGAAGTTTTGGGTCAATCTGACAGATAACCGGCAAATATGTGCCCGAGACATCATCTCCCCGGGCTTTTAGCAGCCAGGCATATACCTCGAGCTACCAGAAGCCCGGGCTTCTAGAAAAGTTTTCGGATAATGGCTTTCTACCCGGAGTATCGCGATAGTAGCACCGCACTCGAGTGCACAAGTATGAGATACCTTACTTTGGTAATCACTACTCTCAGAATCATATGGATTTGGCGTGTCAGAGAAGTTGTCAGAAAGTAGGGCATTGACAACCATCTTACCATAATTAGTAAGTGGACACTGAAAACAAGGTCATCATTGACTTTCTTGCTATAAATATCAGGTTTGCTCAAACTTAAAACATTCATTCACTTACATATTGCTTACAACATTTACTACAAGATTATCTAAAACTCTTCACTGACTTGAGCATCGGAGTGGTCACGCCAGAGAATCTTCCGACGCCCATTAACGTTCTTTCTCCCTTGAGAGTGCAGGTCCAGGTGCTCGGGCAACCATCTCCAGCTCATCAACCCGACTCGATGTAATCGTCCACTAAGCTCGCACCCGATTTATCCGGTCACCATCAGGGAATAAACAATGAGTAAGCAGAAAACACCATCTATCCATCATCTAAGGTGATTAGTACAAAAATTGCTGAATTTATATGTACAGATACACATACAAATTGTTTCACTAACGATGGAAGCCATGTTGAAAGTTGAGAAGAAATGTATATCTCTGATGTACAAATAGATTTAAAGAACAAACGAGAAGGAAATATGTCAAGCAAAACAAAGAGAAGTTAGCATGAAAGACCAACGAATTATTAAGTTAGACTCTTGTGCGTCTTTTGACAACTTTTATGACATAACCGAGCAGCATTACAAGTTCTGTTTTTTTTTTTTTTTTTGGCACAAAATGAACAGTTAATTAATGCATGGAGATGACCGTTTAACAATGGCGTAGACGTGACAGAACAATATTCAGCACATAAAATTTTGGTGTGCGAGCCACTTAAAAAGTGCAATCTTCTCATTTTTTACCATCCAAGATCCCACACACACAATTCCAAACTAATAACAGCACAGTAAAGTCGAAGGAAATAATGTATGTAAAAGGAATTTTGACAAATAAATTGTGGGCAATCATTCATCGGCATCTAAAACACACCCCGACAATGTAGGCAAGGATCATCGGCCCAAAACATAACACCCTCAACTCACACTCAGTTTGCTGGTGGTGATAATTTGGTACAAAAAAATTATATTATATTAATTAATTCAAATTTGGAAGTAAAGTAATATAATTTCACAATAATGTTGTAACATTCAAATGAAATAATCTGGTAAACCAATCAAGCCGACTTTTCTAGCTTTCCAAGGGTAAATAATTTGTATTTGAGATATTAAACTCGAGTTTAAACTATTTTATTTGATAGTTTGCGAATCTTCTAATTTTTACTTTTGAGCAATTTGTGAAGACGATGGAATATTATTTATTTGAAATTAAAATTTTAATCTTCAAATAGAATATTAGAGATGGGATGAAGTGATAATATCATTACACCCTTCCAAATAAAACATTGAAGAAAGACCGAGAGAGAGAGAGAGAGAGAGAGAGAGAGAGGGCCGGGGGATCTGTCCTCAGAGACTCCGATCATCTCCAGTTATCCCCAAATCAAACAAACCCTAATTATTTATAATGTCCTTGAACATGAAAACCCTGACGCAGGCCTTGGCCAAGGCATCTGCCGTCATTGAGAAGACTGTCCAAACAACCGTTCAAGAAGTCACCGGTCTTCCTAGACCCATTCAGGACTACGTCCTCCTAGATCAGATCGGATCCGCCGGCCCCGCCCTCGCCTGGAAATTGTACTCCGCCAAGTCGCGTGACGGCCATGCGCCATCAGTCTACCCCACCGTCTGCGTCTGGGTTTTGGATAAGAAAGCTCTCTCCGATGCGCGCCAGCGGGCTGGCCTTTCCAAAGCCGCCGAAGATGCGTTTCTGGATGTCATACGGGCCGATGCGACCCGGCTCGTCAGGTTGAGGCATCCTGGTGTGGTGCACGTTGTCCAGGCTTTGGATGAGAGTAAAAACGCCATGGCTATGGTCACCGAACCTCTGTTTGCTTCCGCCGCCAACGCGCTGGGGAATGTGGAGAATATTTCGGCGGTGCCAAAGGATCTCAAGGGAATGGTAATTCTACTCAATTTTTAACTTGACGCTTTTGTTCCGACTTCTATTGGCATGAACTTGGATTTCACTTTGAACTATTGTAGCTTCCACAATTAAATATGATGATATTGATTGTCAATTTGGCTTCTTTCAGCTACTTCTGTGAAATAATGATACTAGAAAAATGTAATACGCGAAGATAACCGTAGTTCTTTCAATGAATAATGGGCAAATTGTGAATCGTGATGGCCTTGGAATCTTACTGTAGGAAAACATCTAACCAGGCCTCAACCACGACCAGGATTTTCTATTGGAAGCTTCTTTGATTTGGGGGGGGGGGGGGGGAGCTTAGAGATCTGTAATTGCAAAAAGAAAATTATGATCATCCATTGGAATTCCCTGTTCTGATATCTTTTTACGTTCATAAATTGTCAAATAGATCACTCTATGTTTCAAGCATCATATGCCTAATGCCCTGCATGTTTTAGAGATACCGTGGAGGTAGACTTTGAAAAATGTGTCACAGGGCTCTTCACCTTGGAACTTTTAATTTGAATTTATTTTATCTGTTTTAAGGGCTTGCTTGAATCAACCAAGTATAATTCTAGTAGTTGTCTGATATCAACAACTAATACTTGTTGAAATTTAGGAGAAAGCAACATTCTGGTTTTTCCTATTCATATTTTCGTCCCAAAGCTATCAAAGGATATACTATTATTTGTATTTATTTCATCATGCAGGAAATGGGATTGCTGGAAGTGAAACATGGTCTGCTCCAGATTGCAGAGACGTTGGACTTCCTTCATAATAATGCACGCCTTATCCACAGGGCTTTGGCACCCGAGGTATGATTTTTGGTCTCCAGGTGATTTTTGTTTTCACATTTTCACGCGTTTTCTTTCTTGCCTTCTTTTTTCTCTTTGTTTTAATAGAAAAATCCACTTGTCATTCTCTGTATTGACCTTGTGAATTTTGGAAATAAAAAACAAGTGAGTAATGATTTATGAGGGAGCACCTTAACGGGAAGAAAAGGAATGGTGCGCCAATTTAATGTACTATCGGCTCTTGTCAGTGACTCATCACTCACACACGACATGAATTAATATTTGTGTCTAACTATGTATTGCCTTATGTATTATTTTCAATTTAAGTATTAAACAGCATGTAGATATTGGATGATGATTTCTTCACTTTTGTTTTTTCTATTACAGAGTGTCCTCATAACATCTAATGGAGCTTGGAAACTTGGGGGTTTTGGTTTCACAATTTCAACTGATCAGTCATCCACTGATTCTGCCAACAGTCAGGCATTCCATTATGCTGTGAGTAATAGTCTTTGTCACTGTGATTTGAGGGATACCGGATAACCATGCATTTTTCTGTTTCCTCTTTGAGAAAAGAAAATTCTTTGCATGTGTGCGAGCACACAGGCGTGTGTATATGTATTTTGTGGTGATTCTTATGAACGAGTAAAATTAAGAACTAAATGTTATGAGTCAATGAGACAGAGAGGAAATATCATACAAAGAATTCTGAGTTTTTCAAACTAGCTAGCATGTTGAAGGCTATCTGGTCTTGAAATCTGGAAAAATTTCTTAAGCAAGACGAGTGTCTAGTTTTGTCTACCATTTGAGTGAGGAATTTATATTCTATCCACATACTTGGGTCAGGCTTTGAAGGCATTTGATAATGTTCTATTTTGTCGATCACAATGTTTTCCCAGTCATTGCTAATCACATTTTTGTTATTATTACATATTTGAGTCAATTTGTTAATTATGAACGTGAATAATGTATAATATCTTATTCTGATCAGGTTTTTTTTCAACAGGAATATGATGTAGAAGATTCTATTCTTCCCCTCCAGCCATCAATAAATTACACTGCCCCTGAATTGGTTCGAAGTAAAACATCTTCAGTTGGGTCTGCATCTGATATTTTCAGCTTTGCATGCCTTGCTTACCACTTGATAGCTCGGAAGCCATTATTTGATTGTCACAACAATGTGAAGATGGTATTTTCTTGTTCTTTCTTTTTAATTTTATTATGCTACACTACTGAATGATCTTCTTGTGTTTGTTATGTCTGGACAAGTTGAATGTTTTGAGTCTCATCTCCTTGGCCATTTTTTGCGTCCATTTCATTACTAATGCAGATTTTATGTTGTAATTCTTAATTCTTTTGATTTGTTCCTTTTCCTGAAGTATATGCTCGTGTTCTCTGTTTTCTGTCAATAAGACATCAAAACATCTTCACATTTGTCTTTTGATTTAGGATTAGATGTAGTGAGTTTGATAAAAAGTTCTGTGCTCCTGTTGAGAGATAAGATGGGAGCTTTCAGCTATGTTTTGGAATATTTAATTTTGCGGAACACAATCACGACAATGATAGGGTCTTAAATGGACTTATGGGTGACCAATAGGTTTTTGTATTTAGCTTGAAATACTGAATATGGAAGCATATGTATACAGATTTCTTACTTTTTTTGTCACTATTATTTGAATTTTTTATTTTAAACCAATTTCCTCTTGTTACTAGCATTGGTCCACACCGTCTTGTTCTTATTGAGTTTGGCTAGTTAAGGTAGCCACTAATACCCAAAGAATTATTGACTTGTTTCTGCATCAATTCCGTAATTTTTCACCGATTTAAGGCAGTTGTGATGAAATTTATTAGACCGTAGGTGCCAAACATTTTAGTTTCAGTTAAAAAAACAAAACAAATTTTGGAAAATTATTAACCTAGTGAAACTAATCTCGATGCATTTATATATTTTATTTATTTGCGAAAAAACTGAGTCGCTTTTCGTGCTGGAAAAATTCTTTCTAATAAGCAAATCATTCCTTTGAGATTAATTACTTCTGGCCTACTTATTGCTGCAGTATACAAATAGCTTGACTTACCTAACCAGTGAGGCATTCTCCACCATTCCAAAGGAGCTAGTTCCTGATTTATTGAGGATGCTTTCTACAAATGAAGCTTTGAGGCCAACCGCGTTGGATTTTACAGGTTAGGGTTGATGGTGCCTTGTCTGTTCAAGTCTGTTCTTGATATCTTTGAATCGAGATTAGGGTAATCGAATTCCCTTCTTTTGTTTGTTGCGTGTTGTTCGGACGAGGAAGACCATTTGAATATCTTTTTGCACTAAGAGAGAGCAGGTCATAAGAACTAATTTTCAGATTCCAAGTGTTCTATTCTTAAAATGTACTGTAAATAAGAATACTTCGTGGTAGTTTTGGATGTCTTTGAATATTTATCTGTATCTATTACTGTATGTTAATTTCTGTTATAATCTATACCAATGTATTAAACTACTGCATCCCTTTGTAGTAACTACCCGGTCTCTTTTGGTATGTGAATATATGAAATTGCACTACTACCTTCCTCTTGTCTTTGCTATATATTAACCTTGCTAATTCTAATTCTACACCTCATTGTGATTTCACCTTAAAATATATTACTACATAAATTGTCAGAGAATCTTATAATAGCCATCATGGCCTCTTAAGTAAACACAGATTGTTATGCACCCTTATTACTTAGGGTCCTGCTGTTAGTATACAATAGGGGCAAGAAAAACTACTTTGGTGAAGGTGTAAGACTAGAAAAGATCCAACTCAAATTATAAAAATTTCGACGATGAAAAAATCTTAGTACAATCTTTTTATTTATTAGAACATATGAGATTAAGTGCATTATTTTGTTGAACTAAACAATAGCAAGTGTATACAATCAAAATTCAAATGATTATCATGAAAAATTATCATATGTTAATGTTATTTTCCACTATTTAACTCGATTCTTTGACATATTGAATAAATATACGACTATATAATATAATATATATAATATAATATTTTAAAAATACAAGTATCAAACATTAAATTTTCGTTGATTTCTTTTAACTTAATCAATTTAAGCTTTTCTTCTTGCTATTATATGAATTAGTATCGGTCAAAATTGTTGTAATTTAATTTTTATATTACAGCAATTTCGTAATTAATATCCTTTATTTCTTTATTAATATAATTTCGTTTCCTATCAACAAAAGAAAATTGTCGTAATTTAATTTCATTTTACCATTCATGGACTTGATCGTATAACATGGTTTAAATAACTTTGTTGCAAAGAAAAGTGTGATGTTGTGCTTTGTTTCACTTTTAGTTGAAATGATCGAGAACAAACGATTAGTAGCTTTATTTTGTGTTGTGTTGAAATGTTATTAAAAGCATGCGTCTGGCTGTGGCTAGGCGACAAGCCCAGCCAGGCGCACCCATTGCGTCTGGGTTGTTACCCAGGCGCGACACTTGAAACAAGCGCACTTAAAATGCGCGCCTCTGCCTAGGCGCGATGCATCTGAGAGGCGCAGAAGCGTGCGTTTTAAAGAAGTGGACTGATATTTTGTAGGTAAATAAAAAGTAACTCAAGCTCAACTAATTTTGAAGCCCAATTAGCAAAGTTTATGTCTATTTAAGGATAAAAAAAATCCCTATTGTTACTTATACAAGACTTTTTTTATCAGAAAGTTCAGAAGTCTCCTATGCAAACTTTTAATGTAATCTTCTCCCAATGATGATGATATAGTTGAAGAGGTTGAAGATGAATTTGATTATTTAGATGACACAGTAATCTTCTATGCAAATTTTTAATCAAATTTCTTCTAAACTCATGACTCATCATTGTTTCGGAAGATGATGATAATGATAATGATATAGTTGAGGAGGACGAAGAGGAATTTGATGATTTAAATATTTGAAGTTTTTTTCTTGATATACTGTGAATTTATGACTTAGTAATGAATTTTAGATGATGAAAGTTTTTTTCTGGTTATGATTTACGCTGCATTGTCTATTGATGAATTTTTATTTTTAATGTTTGCTATCTTTGTGAAAAATATTTAATTTATGTAATATTATAGAATAAATCATTTTATATATATTTAATTTTAAAATTTATACTAAATGCGTTTTACTTCGATAAAGCATTCGCTTCGTCTTTCGCCTTGCGTCTCAGGCTCCAGGATACCCTAGCGCTTCAGTGAACTTTGCGTCGCGTTCAATAAGTTATTTTAGAGTTGTGTTGTATGATATAAGTGAGATTCTTGTACTCTGTAGACTATAACTTTACTATACACGTTCCTTGATTGCAGGTTCATCTTTTTTCCGGGAGGACACCAGGTTGCGAGCTCTTCGCTTCCTGGATCACATGCTTGTACGGAATCCTCCTCTTGCATATCTGTGACATGCTTTTTCTATTGTTACATTATACAGTTGTATGAAATTAAACCCAGAAACATCTCTGATTGCTTGCAGGAGAGAGACAACATGCAGAAATCTGATTTTCTAAAAGCATTATCTGACATGTGGAAAGATTTTGACTCCCGTGTACTGCGGTATAAGGTCTGAGATTGTTTATTTCATAAAAAAATGTATTTCTTTCTCCTGAGGAGAACAGAGAAGTACTGTAAATTAAATTGCATTTCTATTATTATTTATGCAGGTTCTCCCTCCGCTTTGTGCAGAACTTCGGAACTTGGTAATGCAGCCAATTATTCTGCCAATGGTTCTTACAATAGCAGAGTCTCAGGTACTTCAACATTGTACTCTGAAGTCTCTTTGGCTTGATTATATTCACTGTAGCATGTGAGACTTGAACTATGCCTGCTAGGCAGATTAATTCTGCATTTATATGCTTTTCATAACTGATTATGCGATATTAAATATATGCATAAAATGAACTATAATATTTTTGTGCTTAATTGTGCTTGGTGATTAGATGATTGTGAGTGATTTTAGTTTAGAATGAAAAATATCATTTTGCTTCTTACTATGCATGAGATGGTTGACTGTGATCTGATCTAATGCCATGATTGGATCATTCACTCTGATGATTTCCTAATATTTACCATGCATAATTTATAATTCTACAAATCTGAAAGCCGGTATCTTAAAACTGCTGTAGGATAAAAGTGATTTTGAGATATCGAGCCTACCAGCTCTTGTTCCAGTCTTGAATACGGCCTCAGGTGAGACATTATTGCTTCTCGTGAAGCATGCTGAGCTTATTATCAACAAGGTAATGAAAATATTTTTTCTCTGAGTTTTGAAATTGTCTGAAGAACCTTTACTCCAGTTTAGATTTGAGCAAAGTTTGTGGATAACTCATGTGAACAATGAGAAAGCCTTTCGTTTCATGTTTATGTGTTCAAAGTTGTTTGGAATTAGACACAGTTGCATATTATCTGACATCCATTTGCATAGTTGGCTTTGGGTGTGTGTTGGTATTTTTATCACTTTACACAAATATAGTGAGAATCTGCAACAACTAAATGATGGAATGGTTACTACCTTAGTGGTAAAAAAAAGCAGTTGGAAACAAAATAATAATAAGCTACTTTTTTATACATAAAAACCTGAACCCGCTTTCTTTAATGATAGTTAATATATTACAAATTTGATGAATAATCATTGAGTGATTGGTGGATAAAAATCATTTCTATTTTATAAAATTAGACCAATATTCTGAATTAATGTAGTATTTAACAAATTTGTCTATAGTTGAAACTTGAAAGAAAATAACAAAAACAGTTAATTAGGTGTAAGATTTTTTTTTCTTCATGAAAGACTATAAGTGAATAATACTCAATTTCAAAAGAACAATGTTTACTAACATATTTGAATTTTTCGAAGTTGACAGAGGGACAATTATTTCCTAAGAAGAGATAAAGCTATAAAGTTTATCTGTTCTTGTTTTATTTTATTCTTGTTTATGCATGAGTATGGATTGAATAGTTGTGTTAAATTTTGAGAAAAATTTAATGGAGTTATGTTATATAACAAAAAATGGGGCTCGTATGGATCATTTTAGGTAGTGCATGTGATTTTTTTTATGTGTGAAATGAACTCTTCTTTTCTAAGAATGAAACCATTATTGTCTATATGCATTCTATGTATCCAACTTAAATGCTTCAGTGGTTCAGAAAATTTGAACTTCGAAACAAAAGTGTCAGAATCCATCTTCAGTTCTTGAACTAGTATTTTCTTGTGTTTCTATAGTTGAGGCTTGAATCTGTGGCAGGATTTTTTTAATCTGACAGGCTAGCCAGGAGCACCTTATTTCACATGTGTTACCCATGCTTGTTAGAGCTTATGATGATACTGATGCCCGCTTGCAAGAGGAAGTACTCAAGAAGACTCTCTTACTTGCAAAACAACTGGATGTTCAGGTAGTATATAGTTATATTCTAGTTGATAGTTCTCCATATTTTGTGCTACTTGGAGAGTTGTTATTTTGCTTCATTTGGATGGCATAAGATTTTTGAACTTTTGCAAATTTAAGGCTGTGTTCGATTGGCACCTCTCAGTAATTACTTAATAACTACTGTTCTTTCTACACTTTCAAAGAACTGTATTACAACATCAGTCTCTGCTTCTTACATCAACATTGATAGTGCATATTATCCAAATACCATTTCCAAGTTTTCTCTTCCCACCGTTTTGTTCCTTGTCATCTAAGTGGAAATAGGTTGGCAAACAGTTATGAAAAATATCCGGAAGACGGTTTGTGAATTGAGGTTAAATTTTATACAACACCTTAGTTCTTGGATTAAGATTGACCCGGCATTTAAGAAGGATTATCTGGTTTTAGGTTTGTTCCTTAATTATATCTTTAGTTATCTCTTGCAGATGGTCAAGCAGGTTGTGTTGCCTCGTGTTCACGGCTTGGCACTTAAAACAACTGTTGCCGCGGTACGTGATATTTCTGATTTCAGGTTTCCAACTTACGATTGACAAAGAATTCAATGTTCTTCAAAGTCTGTAACATGACAACTATGTCTCCAACTTATTATGTTTCTTTCTTTACCAATAAAAATTGAGATATATTTGTAAGCACACATATTAGGCCTATGCTGACTATAAGATTTCTACACATGCTAGTGTTGTGTCGTTCTTATTTGGTAGTCACTGGCCATAACTACTTTAGAGTTTCTCAGTACTTGTGTGTTTCGTTCACTAATTAATGGTGTAATTTTAATTCACTAATTAATGGCGTGATGAAGAATCCATCGCACTATTGAAGATCATTCAAGAATCTTATAATTGGTATTGTTTCACCCTTGATATTGTGATATGATGCTGGAGGAAGCAGGGGAACTGTTGTAGTCTTTGCTGATTGTTGTAAAGAGCTATTATGATGGCTATAAAGTAATTTATTTTCTTTTTGTAACGAAAGACAGGTCAACGTCTTAGTCTGTGCATTCTCAACGTGTTCTCTTGTTTGGATAAGTTCTGAAATTCTCTGTTGTTTTTCTTAGATTTTCCCACTCCTTCCCTATAATTATCCAGAAGGGATCAGTCTATCCTGATCTTATTCTGTTTGCAGGTGAGAGTCAATGCTCTTTTATGCTTTAGCGACATGGTTCGCATACTGGATAAGAAATCTGTTTTAGATATCTTGCAAACTATCCAGCAGTGTACTGCTGTTGATCATTCTGCTCCTACACTGATGTGTACCCTCGGGGTTGCAAACTCAATTTTGAAGCAGGTTTGTGATGTTTTAACCAAGTTGGCAGTACGATTGGTTTTCATGGCCACTTTATCTCCTGCTCTGAACTTACAGTGGCTTCTTTTGTTTCTTTCTACCAGTTTGGCATTGAATTCGTGGCTGAGTTTGTTCTTCCATTGCTCATACCTCTTCTCATTACTCAGCAACTAAATGTTCAGCAGTTCGCGAAGTATATGCTTTTTGTGAAGGATGCACTGAGGTAGCATCTCTTTCCTTGGTGGTAGCTATGTTGGTTCCTGTTATTTTCGTTAAGCATATATGATGTTACATTTACTTCAGTTACCAACATTCTTTTTAAATGTGTTTGTGATATCATCCCTCACCAGAAATCAATTTGCCTGTTGCTGCTGCACAGGAAAATTGAAGAAAAGAGAGGAGTAACTTTGACAGATGCTGGAATCTCAGAAGTAAGAACATTGCCTGAACCTGAGGGGCATCCATCAGGACAAATGAATAAAACTGCTTCCAATATCCCATCTGTTCCAAAGCGCAGTTCATCGTGGGATGAAGATTGGTTGCCTGCTAGAGTAGCTCCAATGGCCATCCAGTCTATAACCATGCCATCAAAAAACACACAGCCTTTGATACAAAGTCAGCCTGTTCAAGTCAACTCGAGATATTCCATGCCCTCAACATCATCTATCGCCTCTGCTCAGGAACCACAATCTTCATGTCCTGCAGTTGATGTTGAGTGGCCTCCTCGATCTTTATCGCGTGTTACAACTCAATTCGGTGATATAGAAAACGTAAAGGTAAACAAAGGTGCATCACCAAATTCAAGTTTGGATACAATCGATCCTTTTGCTAACTGGCCACCACAGGCTAGTGGCTCTTCAAGTGTCTTAAGCTCTTTAAACAATGGCACCACAACATCTACAGCTAACAATTATGGTCTCAGCAATAGTGCAGCTACCAATGGTTTGAGCATGCAATCTGCTTCTTGGGTGTCCAGCTTGCAATCTTCTTCCGAGATTTATAGACAGAATCAAGGAAGTAGTAAACTGGAAAATGTAGGTAATCTTAGTGGTGGTGGCCCAAATTCACAGAATTCACTCGGGTTTATGAAACAAAATCATGGAATTTCAGTCATCGGTTCATCCTTGGATAGAGCTGCAGATTTGGGATCGATCTTTGCTACTAACAAGAATGAGAAAGTTGCACCAAGACTTGCTCCTCCTCCCGCGGCGGCTGTTGGTAAAGTTAGAGGACGTGGGAGGGGAAATGAAGGGCGGGTTGGATCATCCAGCCAAATGATATCCCAGGAGCCTCTATTGGACTTGCTTTAGCTTGCTGCGTTGACCACGATTATTTCTTTCTGCTTGTCTGTACGAGACAAAAACATGGTTTTGAGTAAGATCATATTCTTGCTGTCTGTTGCTGTCGAGGCTGATTCATTCGGTCTCATTCTTCAGATGGCGATGCTTGTGACTGAGTGGTCAAATTTTCTTTTGTTCTCTATTTTTTTTGTTTATAGTAAATTGATTTATTGTTGTTTTTGTAACGAAATGTAATAGCTTGCAATTAGTACCAAGTCTTCAGATGAAATTTCTAGCATGTTACTTGACTCTATACCCGCCAAAAAAGTCATATTTTAATATAAATGATTTTATTGGTTATTGAGGTAGAATATCTTTGTGAACATATGGAGTTTATAGTGAATATTACGAATTTATGTTCTTCAAATTTAGGCTGCAGTATGAATATGATCCTTTGTTCAAAAGACTTTCAGATTAAAACATTTGGTTTTTCTTTACAAGGTAAAAGCGTGTGTGTGAATGGCTTTATTATTTGGTTTTTCCTTTTCGAGTAAAAGTATATGATAAGTTCATTAATAGTTAAAATATTTTTCAAAACATATATAGTCTTTGGATAAGTATTTTAAAAGTGAAAAAAAATTTAAAATATGTGTTCGTACAAATTTCTTTTTTTGTTCAAATATAGTTTTTAAAAACAGTTATATATGTTTTTTGATGTTTATAGAATTTAAAAAAATGATAGAAAACAAAATGTATTATTTTTTAATTGTAAATTTGTTTACAAGATAGTTGTCTAAATACATATTTATTGTTGAAACATATTTTAAAACATTCTATAAAATTTTGTAAAAAACATTCTTATAAAAACGTTTTATAAGTACTTGTCCAAATGAATCATGTTATGTTATATATTTAAAGCTCTATAGTTTAATATTTTATAAATTAATAGTCTCTGATGGTTAAAATATTATTCATTCTAGATTTCAGCATATTTTATTGTAATTTCATAATATGTGAATCTCTAGTGATTTGTAAATATATAATAATGTGTGGAGTTTATTTATGTATTTTTTTCATCATTTATCTTCAATTTTTGATGAGTTTATTAGCTTAGAAAATTATAACTATCAATCAAATTTTGAAGTCACGTCTACATTTTTCGATCAAGTTGGTGCTGGGTGTATTTACACCTATCTGTTAGACTAGAGAATTTATCGACTCGGTTATAATTAACAGTCTTTATTTTAATATAATTTATATTTCATGGTTTCATTTCACTTTATCTGTATAACTATGCAATCGACATTGATAAAGTTCCTGATTATACTTTAATACAAATAAATCATACTTCGATCTTGAAACTTATTTGTAAATACTGTATATTCTAATTCGTTCCTAGTCGAATCAGCCGCCTAAAAATAAGGAAAAAGACCGCTTGAGCTTGAGACTAGCATCTGTGATGTTGTGTACCGTGTTTTATGGTAATGACATAGAGATGTTCAATCATACATATGGATAATTATATGATGATTGTACCGAACAACCATCCATCGAACTTTCCAAGTGTTTAAACTATACGAGTGTCTAAAGACATACATAAAAATACATTTCCCATTTTCTATTTCCGTGCACTACATATGAAAAATGTGTATGAAAATAAAAAAGTATTATTATTATTCTCATTAATCAAAATGCAATATGGCACAGTCACAGAAGTTGTAATCATTTTATTTTCTGCAAAATTTTAATCGAGGTTTTTAATTGAAACAAAATAGTGAAGTTTAGGTAGTAAATGGGCCTGCTGTCGATTACAAGCCCAAAACCTTCTTCATTCCTAAAAGTAAACCCCCCCAATCTCTCCAATTGCTCGCTGCTCGCTGCTTTCATTTGGGATTGTTGAGCAATAGGAATCGAAGGATCGAGCATTTTCTGGATCCATTTAGGCCATTCCTGAGGTATTGTCGAGAACTCTAATAAATTTCTACCCTTTTTTTCGGTTTTTTTGTTGTTTCGTTTGTTTGAATTTATATTGCTCTAACTATGAGAGTTTGAATCTTATATGTTTGTTGCTATATTTTGAATGTTGTAATTTCGTGTCTAGAAACAAGTTCAAGGTATACTACATCATATGAAAGGCTAAATGTATTGTTTTCGTAATGTTGATTAGGATATTTATTCAGTTTTAGCTTGAACTTGTACTTGTGCATACTAATATAAATTGGGGGTTGTTTACATTGGCGATTAATTAATGACAACTTTTTGTAAACGACAACTTAAGATTTAGAAATAGTGATGTCCAACTTTGGGGTATTAGATCAAGCCATCATACGATAAATCTCAACTATTAGGGTTTGGTTTTTTGTTTAAAATTTCTCATTTTTGCAGCAATTGAAATTTGAACGAATAAATATGAGGCCAATACTGATGAAAGGTCACGAGAGGCCTCTAACATTTCTGAAGTACAACAGGGAGGGGGATTTGCTCTTCTCGTGCGCTAAAGACCACAATCCCACTGTGTGGTTTGCCGATAATGGAGAGCGCCTCGGCACTTACCGTGGCCACAACGGGGCTGTTTGGTCCTGTGATGTATCCAGTTAGTTATTAGTCTCTCTCTACTTCTGTCGCTTTTTACATTGTGTTGTATTTTGTATGCCTTTTTCGATTTTCTTGTAAGCGAGTACACAAGGGTGAGAGAGTAAGAGTGATTTGTTGAAAGTTGACTGTTTTCGGGGATTTTCAAGTTGGGTATTCTTGGATCTCGATTATGAGCAATTGTATATGTGTTGGGAAGGAATGTAGGAAGTACTTGATACACATCAAAAAGCTCAGATGCACGCAAATGCAGTTTGAGTTTCAAGACATTTACTGGGAAAATTTAATATACTTGCTATTTATTAAAGTACCATTATGATAACTTTTAAGCCAGGTGTGATGGAGAGTTAGTTATTCAACTGGGCATATTTGCTCACCAAGTCTTTCATTGCCTAATCGCTGTCTTAGTCACCCACATGTACTTGAGTGTATATGCTATATACATCTTGAAATAAGTGGAACACAAGAACTAGATAGAGAGGTGTGGTACTTATATTGTATTTGATGACATTTCCATATACTGAGAGAAGGCCCATATTTCTTCTTCAGCTGGATAGTATTCTATATCATTTGTTCAGCTAGAGATACCAAACTGATTTAAGAGAAGTTATTGGTGTAATGTGAGACACGGTGAAATATTATTTCTCTTATCTGTAGGGGATTCAACCAGGCTTATCACTGGAAGTGCGGATCAGACCGCAAAGCTATGGAATGTCCAAACAGGAACTCCATTTTTCACATTCAACTTTGATTCACCCGCTAGATCTGTTGATTTTGCAGTTGGTGATAAGCTTGCAGTTATAACGACCGATCCTTTCATGGGATTGCCATCTGCTATTCACATGAAACGAATTGCAAGAGACCCTGATGATCGTGAGTGTATAGTTCTTATTTTTTTATTAAGGCTCACATCTTTGGTGTTTTCCAAACAAACTTTAGTGATTAACTGGAAAACTTATACTTCTGTGGAAATGCAGAAACTGGCGAATCCATTCTCGTTCTCAAGGGACCCACAGGAAGAATTAACAGAGCAGTTTGGGGACCTCTGAACAAGACTGTCGTTAGTGCTGGCGAAGATTCAGTAATACGAATTTGGGATTCTGAGGTTGTTTTCTCCTGAAGATGTCTGATTTATATGAAATCTATAGTTTGTGATGATAAATCAAAATATACTGCAGAAAAGTAATGCCAAGAGATCAATTCCTCTTCAAAGTTTTGTTTGCATATTGTTACTTTCAAAGATACTTCTTTGAACAATATGCAGCCAATTACTTTTTTCCCTTTTTAAACTGCAGACAGGGAAATTACTTGAGGAGTCTGACAAGGAGGATGGCCACAAAAGAGCTATTACATCTCTTTCAAAGTCAGCTGATAGTTCACATTTCCTGACCGGTTCTCTAGACAAATCAGCGAAGGTATGCTAGTCTTTTTGTCTCCTTCCATCTTTTTATCTAATGGTGCACCCCCCACATGTATACTATTTTCAATGTTGATAACTGATTGATACTCATTTATTAGCTTTGGGATACAAGGACGCTGACACTCATCAAGACCTATGTGACTGAGCGACCAGTCAACGCAGTTACGATGTCTCCACTTCTTGACCATGTAAGTGCTGCCATAGAGTGGACCATCTAGTGCAGTCGTCAATTTTGGCCGTTATTTGACTTAGATTTTATGTGTTCTTAGTTCATTACTCGCAGATGCAGATGAAACTTGCAGCTTTGAGATATGGCTACCAACATGCGTTAATTGGGCATTCACTTTCTTTTGATTTCGTTTGTTTCATGGGTTTCTTAGGTTGTCCTTGGCGGTGGTCAGGATGCATCTGCTGTCACCACCACTGATCATCGTGCTGGAAAATTTGAGGCCAAGTTTTATCACAAGGTGATATCATTCTTTTGATGTTTGAATCTAAACATGTAATGCAGATGAAGAATGAGGATGTACATGTCTCTAATGAAATTTTTGTTCTCCACTTGCACTGTGTTTAGATCCTTCAAGAGGAAATCGGAGGTGTAAAAGGTCATTTTGGACCGATAAATGCATTGGCTTTTAATCCAGATGGGAAAAGGTGAGATTTGAATCCTATTCCCTTGCTAATACTTCTTGTTTGAGCTCCCGCTGCATGTTAATGGTCTACTGGAAACCTGCTTATTCCACTCGAAAAATCCACAGTTTCAGGTCGCATATAAATAGTAAAATAAAAATAGTGACTGTTTTATATATTAAACCTGTTATAATTTTTTTTTTCGGAATGATCTTCCATATCCTGATCTACGATTTTGCATGCTCTAGATATTTTCATTGTCATGTATGCTTCTTCACATATTATCCTTCAGTTGCTATCCTTCTACTTTTCCCCTTTCTTCTTATCCTTTTTTCCTTTATTGTCATTGGTCGCAATTAACAATGACTTATGGGTTATGTCTAATAATTCCATAAGATTATTAGTTTGTTCAACTGGTAGACCCCCTATCCCAATTGATGAGGCCAACCCAAACTGAACGATTCCAAAAATCAATTAGCGATGGAGAAAAATAAAGAAAAATCTGACCTTGTTAAGCAGGTTTAAGGTTTTAGTACAAGTTCAGTGCAAAACAAATTTTTAGGTTTGTTATGTTTTTCTCTGTGTTTCTGTTACGAGCCCAACTTCATGTGTGGGGGACTTGGGTCCATTGGGCCCAGAGACAGCAAAAGGCCCAAGCAAGATAAACAGTGAGAAACCCAAAATAGTAAATGTGTATACCAGAAGGAACAAAGGGAAAAACACGTGATGTGGGAGGGGGGATTTAAATAGGAGTTAGAAGAGAGGAGAGAGTATTCAGTTATATTGTTGCTGAGTGATCACTAGCATTTGGCTAGGGAGAGAATTGTTGTACAGAGCATCTAAACTCTGGGTTTCCATTTCTCATTTAATATACTATTCCATTTACTTACTGTTATATCACTTCTTCTGTGTGTGATTTTCTGATCGTAACATTGGTCCGACCTGCCGGATACGAGGGACGATCGAAGACGATGGCCAGCACCAGAAGTGACACAAAGTTTGAAATCATGGAACGCTCTGTGAATGGATTGCAGGAGAGCATGATACAAGTGCAAGGCAGGCTGGAGAAACTCGACCAAACTCTCGGAAGCCTCAGTGAACTGGGGGTGCTGATGGAGCAGTTAATGAAACAACAAGGAGGAGACAATACTCACGGTCAATATGATCAACCAGAGAAGGAGAGGAGTGCGGGGGCCCCCGAAGGTGGAGGGCGTGAAGTAATTACAGAAGAGATGAGGATGGCCCTAAGGAGGATTGAATTACCTGTGTTCGAAGGAGAAGACCCGATGGGCTGGCTGGGGAAAGTAGAGCAATATTTCGATGTGCATGACACCCCGATCGGATGTAGGCTCAAATTGGCTTACATCTGTATGCAGGGAGCCACAATCCATTGGTTCCGCTGGATGAAGGTGAGAATTCCCAACATGAACTGGGACCGGTTTGCTGAAGAATTAATCAAGAGGTACGGCGGGTACGAGGCTAATCCATTTGAGCTGCTGGCCTCACTGAAACAGGGACAACAACCGATCGACACCTATATTGAGCGCTTTGAGGTGTTGGTTGCCCAGGTGGGAGACGTTCCAGAAGACCAGTGTCTGGGTTACTTTATGAGCGGGTTGCGGGAGGAGATTCGGAGGCGGATGATTGTTCACAATCCGCGGACGGTGGATCGTGCGATGCTGTTGGCGAGGGGATTAGAAGTAGAGTTGTGTGGGAAGGTGATGGATCGTGGCCGAAGTCGATCTGGGCTTGGCTCGGATCTGGAACAGAAAGGGCCCTTTAATGTGAGTTGGGCCACTCAGGCCCAGTCCACTGAAAAGGATTACCCATCCGGTAATCCACAATCGCGTATTAGCGCGAGAGCGACAGGTTCAGGAGAAGGATACCGGCACAGACCTTTCACTCCGACTAATTACGGAGGTGGGTCGCGATCAAACCCAAGTGGGAACAGTGGGGGTATCATAAAAGCATCAGCACCAAAAAATCGTGAGGGCCGAATCATATCGCATCAAGAATATTTGCATAGGAGGGAGAATGGGTTGTGCTTCAAATGTGGGGAGCCATACCACCCACTGCACAAATGTGCAAACAAAAGTTTGAGGGTGACTGTTCTTGCGGAGGAGGATGGGGGAGAAGGAGACGAGGAGCAGGGGACAGCGGGAGAAGAGATTCACAGTCAGGGGTGTGAAGTGGAAGCCTGGCCGGGTGTTCCAATTACTGAGTACAATACTCTGGAGCTACCCTTGTACTCGGTCAGCGGAATTAACCAGCCTCAAACATTAAAAATGAAAGCAAAGATAGCGGGACGGGGAGTGGTAGTGATGGTTGACAGTGGAGCGAGCCACAACTTCATCTCGAGACGGTTGATCACTGATTTGGGAATTAAAGTGGATGAGGAAGTGAGGTTTTGTGTGTGTCTGGGAGATGGGGGCCGCGTTGCGTGTCAGGGGTTGTGTAAGGAAGTGGAGGTGGATTTGGGGCTCTGCCAGATACGCATTGAGGGGTATTTGTTTGAATTGGGTGAGCTTGATCTCATTCTGGGAGTTGACTGGCTCAGAACATTAGGAGATGTCATGCTGAATTGGGCCAATATGGAGATGAGGTTTACGTGGCAAGGGCAGCTGGTGGTTCTAAGGGGAGACCCGACACTCAGTAGAGCCGTGGTATCTCAAAAAATCGATTGCTAAGATGCGAGAAGTAGAATTCAGTGGGGCGGTGTTGTTGAAGTGGGAGGACAATGAGCTGAACGAGCTGAGTATAGAGCAAGGGAGATACAGTGGGGCGATTGACAGTCTCATCGCTGAATATGGAGAAGTGTTTCAAGAACCCACCGAATTACCCCCTCGCCGACTACAAGATCATGTCATTAACATCAAAGAGGGGTGTGGTCCGGTATCAGTACGGCCATATCGATACGCCCATCACCAAAAAGATGAGATAGAACGAATGGTGCGAGATATGCTCAAATCAGGGGTTATACAACCTAGTGGCAGCCCGTACTCTAGCCCTGTCATTTTGGTCAAAAAGAAGGATGGCAGTTGGCGGTTTTGTGTGGATTACAGAGCCTTGAATGAGATCACCATCTCAGATAAATACCCCATCCCAGTAGTTGAGGAGTTGTTCGATGAGCTGCACGGTGCTAAATACTTTTCAAAGTTGGATCTCAGATCGGGGTATCATCAGATTCGGGTACGACCGGAGGACATTCCAAAAACAGCATTTCGAACTCACGACGGGCATTATGAATTCAAGGTAATGCCCTTTGGGTTAAAGAACGCCCCAGCTACGTTCCAAGCCACAATGAACGAGGTATTCCGACCTTATCTGAGGAAATTTGTTCTGGTTTTTTTCGATGACATTCTGATTTATAGTAAGGGGTGTGAAGAACACTTGAGGCATGTTCAGACGATACTCGATGTGCTGCTGTGCAACCGTTTGGTTCTGAATAAAAAGAAGTGCCAATTCGGGTTGAAACAAGTGGGATATTTGTGACATATTATCACTGGCCAGGGGGTGATGGTGGATCCTGAAAAGATAGCTAGTGTTAGTCACTGGCCAAGACCAAAGAATACAAAGGGCTTGAGAGGATTTCTGGGGTTGACGGGATATTACAGAAAGTTCATTAGGGATTATGGGAAGATTGCTAAACCACTCACGGATCAGTTAAAGAAAAATAATTTTTCATGGAATGACATGGCAGATAAGGCTTTTATCAAGCTTCAAGAGGCTCTTAGCACGGCTCCCGTTCTAAACATGCCCGATTTTGACAAAGAATTTACGGTGGAATGTGATGCATCAGGAGGTGGATTAGGGGCGGTATTGGCTCAAGCAAGCAGACCCATTGCCTACTACAGTAAGGCGCTGGCCGGTAAGGCATTAACAAGGTCCACTTATGAGCGAGAATTGATGGCCTTGGTATTAGCGGTGCAACATTGGCGCCATTATCTTTTGGGGCGCAAATTTACGGTGATCACGGATCATAAACCACTAAGAGGTCTATTACAGCAGCGAATTACCACCCCTGACCAACAGTATTGGTTGGCCAAGCTACTTGGTTACGAGTTTGAGATTAAACATAAATCGGGGGCAGATAATGGGGCAGCTGATGCTCTGTCACGCAGAGAGGACACGGGGGATTTGATGGCCATAACAAGAGCAGAATGGATTGAGATAGATGAGCTTAATAAAGCAGTTGGCGAGGATCAAGAGTTGAGGAAGGTCATTGGCAACATCCGAGAGGGGGATGAGGGCAGCAACCGTTACACATTAGTCAATGGGTGTTTGTTGCACAAAGGCAGATTAGTGGTTCCGCAATCCTCGAAATGGGTTCCAATATTGTTAAACGAGTTCCATAGCACCCCAATTGGGGGTCATGCCGGGGCATTTCGCACATATAAAAGAGTGGCAAGCAATTTCTATTGGAAGGGGATGAAGAAAGACGTAAGTAACTTTGTGGCTAGGTGTGCAATCTGTCAACAACAGAAATATGAGGCCACCAAACCCGCAGGATTACTGCAGCCGTTGACACTACCAGAGATAATTTGGGAAGACTTGGCCATGGATTTTATTACGGGGCTTCCCAAGTCTCAAGGGTATGATGTGATACTGGTTGTAATTGATAGGCTGTCCAAGTATGGGCATTTTTTGCTATTGAAACACCCCTACAAAGCGAGTACAGTGGCTGAGGTGTTTATCAAACAGATTGTGAAATTACATGGGATTCCAAAGACGATTGTGAGTGACAGGGACCCTGTGTTTATGAGTTTTTTTTGGTCAGAAATTTTCAGGCTCCAGGGGACCGTACTGAAAATGAGCACAGAATATCATCCTGAAACCGATGGGCAGAGTGAAGCGCTGAATAAGTGTGTTGAGACCTACTTACGTTGTTTCTGTTCAGAGCAACCAAAAGGGTGGGCTCAGTGGCTACATTGGGCAGAATACTGGTACAATACTTCTTATCAAACATCAGCAGGGATGACCCCATTTGAAGTGGTGTATGGACGCAAACCCCCGAGTATTATTAGGTTTACTCCGGGAGAAACGCAGGTGGCAGCAGTGTCACAAGCATTGGGGGATAGAGATGAGCTTTTACGGCAGCTCAAGTATAATCTGGAAAGAGCCCAGCAACACATGACAAAGTACGCTAACAAAAAAAGAAGAGACGTTCATTTTCAGGAAGGGGACATGGTATATTTGAAGTTGCGTCCACATCGACAGAGTTCAGTTTGCTCCCGAGTTGCGCAGAAATTATCTAACAGGTTTTATGGGCCGTTTAAGGTCAAGAAAAAGGTAGGATCAGTTGCTTACCGGTTGCAGTTACCAGAAGGGTCGAGGGTGCATCCTGTTTTCCATGTTTCATGCTTAAAAAGAGCAGTTGGCAACTCTGATATTGAGATCAAATTACCTGAGGAGTTGGACACTGATTTATTCTTGACTTTTGAGCCTGACATGATTTTAGCAGGGAGAACTAAAGAGGTATCCGGACAACCCTGTAAACAGATTCTCGTGGGATGGAAAGGAAGGTCTGCAGAAGAAGCTACATGGGAAAACTTCGAAGATTTCCAGAAGCAATTTCCTGATTTTCGCCTTGAGGACAAGGCGATTTTTGAGGAGGCCGGTATTGTTACGAGCCCAACTTCATGTGTGGGGGACTTGGGTCCATTGGGCCCAGAGACAGCAAAAGGCCCAAGCAAGATAAACAGTGAGAAACCCAAAATAGTAAATGTGTATACCAGAAGGAACAAAGGGAAAAACACGTGATGTGGGAGGGGGATTTAAATAGGAGTTAGAAGAGAGGAGAGAGTATTCAGTTATATTGTTGCTGAGTGATCACTAGCATTTGGCTAGGGAGAGAATTGTTGTACAGAGCATCTAAACTCTGGGTTTCCATTTCTCATTTAATATATTATTCCATTTACTTACTGTTATATCACTTCTTCTGTGTGTGATTTTCTGATCGTAACAGTTTCTACTGAATATTTGCTTTGACATCCCCTGCTAATTACTGATTTTACATTTGTTTGGCCCTCCCAAAATATCTGTGCTACGTTTAATGCTTTTTTTTTTTTGGCTCATGGTCTGATTCTGTCTATAGTTTCTCAAGTGGAGGTGAAGATGGATATGTGAGATTGCACCATTTTGATCCAGATTATTTTAGCATCAAAATTTAGTCAAGAGGCATCAGGAATGGTGTTTTACTTTTTGCGTCGTTAATTTTCTATTTTTGGGATTTCCAGACTCCAATTCCCTTGATATTAACATCACTATGCAAGATTGTCAGTAATATTTAATATCGAGTTATAGTATTGATAGGGAATCCAATTTCACCTTTATTTACTTGTACTGATTGTTTACGAGAAAGCGTCTTTGTGAAGAGTTCATTTTGTGCTCCAAAGAGTGGCAGGTATATATAGAGCTAGCTTCTCATTGATGCATGCATGCTCGTGGTGTTGATGTGGCCAAGAAGTGTGTACGTGTTGGCTGTTCGATTAGTAATTAATACACAAATTTGAGTTCAAATTTGTTGCTGTCAGAATAATTATTTAATTTATTAGAATTAGAATTTTAACTGCTATTTTCGAAATTCGAAGTGTCTTGTGAAGAGTTCATCTTATGCTCGATATAGAACTAGCTAGCTTCTCGTACATGCATCCATCTTGGATTCTTGGTATTGACCAAGAAGTTTGGCAGTTCAATTAGTCAATTATTTTTATCTCGTCTAGTCACTACTATGCCATATGGCTCGTCCAACCCAAAACTTGTCCCGTGATAATTGTGTTCAAGATTAAAAAAAATAAATAAATAAATAAATAAAACAAAACAAAACAAAGACGTGAGCAACATAATTGCTATATGCATATATAAGAGTATACAAGCCTATATGAAAATACATGAAAGTATGCTCTTGTGATAAGGATCAATACTGGTTTGTGTAGCTAGCTGAAATTTCATTGCAAACAGTGTATTCAATCAATTTTAATGTGTTACTTATAGAACTTCTAGTTGTTATAAAAAATAATTTCTAATTGATATATTCGTTAATTGTTTTATCAATTTGAAAGCTCACAATCTAACCAAATTATTTTTTTAATTATATGTTTTGTGATATTAAAATAGGTGTGACAGATATAGTAACAATATTGTATTTGTCAAGATTACTATTTTTACAGATTAAATATTCATAGATACTTTTATTGTTATTACTGAAACAATAACTTACGTGTTTTTAAATATGTTTAATAATTCAGTTATTCTAGTATAAAAAATATTATAAAAATTGTTTATGTATTTAAAATATGAAAATAAACTTAATAACTTGAAATTACAAATTTAATTCATTGATCTTAAATTTTAATATACTTTTTTTCTTTCAAGTTTCAAATACATGGTCACTTTCCAAGTAAAAACTTTGAAGACTCAGAACTTGAACACCCTTAGTTAGTTATTATCATATTTCTTATTATTTTATTTTAGTTTTTATTTTTAAAATTATATATAAAAAATAAGGCTAAAATTAGTTTGATGTCCAATCCACCCTGCCGCTTCAAAACCATACCAACCGCGAGGTAAAACTTAAATTCTTTGTAAGATAATCTGGATTTCATTATAGAAGCCTAAAAAATGAAGGCACCACTTACAATTTTGCTGAAAGAAAAGTCTGATAACCTTGAACTGTATGCATAGGTGTTACACATGAAATCACATCATCTTTGCCATTTGATTTTGGCCTACCATATACTACTCTAAATCACTTTCTGGCACATTTACCTGGTACAAAAATATAGGACGAGAATTACAACATTCTTCCCGAGAGTCTTCAAGCACATGGATCCAGCTCAACGTTGAAATCCTCTCCACAAGAGCACCTAACCTTGTGCGAAATTTCCTAAAATAATGAACATTAAAGATGAGATAGCAAATATGTTGCGACGACAACAACACTCACAGATAAACGGATCAAAATAGGTAAATATTAATTAATACATACGAAATTGTAAGGTAGTTTTCCCAGAGACACTGCTCTGTACAATTGTAATTTCCCTAGCACAGCTAGTCGCTAAACTCTCCAAAAAAAAAAACCCGAATATTTGTATAATGGGTCTTTCTCTATTTAATTGTTTGCCCATTTCCTGTAACAAAATATCACTAGCTGCTTGATTCAGCAGCTTATCCAAACTTTCTTCTACATCACAATATTAACAATCATTGTCAGTTTTCCAAGGTTGAAGGTCGCACACACACATTAACAAACCATCAGAGATTAGGATAGAAACTTTAGAGCTCAAGACAGATGTGAATTGCTGCCTAGGTTGTAAATTGTTTAATCTAAAAGGAAGAGTTGGTAAAACTTACTTTCAATTTCCTAATCTGGAACTGCAGAGATTGCACATACTCGTATTCTCCAGCTTTGTCAGATAAGAGTGCTCGAAGCTCCTCTTCCAAGCTTTTCTCATCCATTTTCACAAGTTCTTGCTGCAATTGCCGTCCATCATAATCAACAATTGGACCATTTCACTAGTTAGACTTGCTAGATGGATTATTAACATGATTCAGAAAGTGGGAAGCTTAAAAGTCTAATCTCCTCTATGCTGACCATTTGCTTTTGCTAAATAACTTTAACTGGTTTGATCTTTCAGTGAATAATTGAGTGACCAGATGACGTTCATACATTAAATAATCTTTGATTACAAACTAACCAATAAATTATGTTAACAAATTCACAACTGCCACGCTCCTATAAAAAACAAAGAACAGTGAATGACTATTAATTTATTTCCCATGCAAACTGAAAAAGAAGAAATAAATTCATGCACTGATTAAATTTGTGCCAGACCAATTAATCACTATGTCAGGCAGTTGGAATCTAATTATAATGTTGCTTCTTTTTCTTTCGTTTCTTTGTATATTTCTGCAAGGAAAAGATTCGGAAAAGCCGGATTTGCACAAGAACTGACCAGCTGCCAGCTAATTAACAGTTCATCAAAAAATACATACAAAGCAAACACAAGAGATAAAATTGAAAAAAAAAATTGTGACTATACAAGTTACCTTAAAACAATTCATTTTAGACTTCAGTAGATCAACAGACTCCCTCAGCTGTAACACCAATATAGTCACAAAAGTAAGTTAAATTATGCAGTGAGTTATCACCCAAAATAACAACAAAAACTTTCCCTTGCACAAAGTCAGCGAAGAACAGAGTCAATTTTCTGAGAACAATCTTTGGGTGACTGACGGAACAGACAAAAAAATCGAGTGCATATGAATATTTCACTGATTCATCTATACCCGGAATTAAAAAAATTTCAAAATACAAAGCTACCAACCATATGATTAATTGGCATTCTAATGGTAGTATAATTTCTTATCATCTAAATAAAATAAATTTTCAAGATGCTGGAATATAATGACATAAATCAAACAATCTAACATTCATACCTTAGCATTCTCCACAAGAAGATTTGCTCTCAATTGTTCCAGCTTATCCAAGTTGGCTTTAGCAGCATTTAAATCCAAAATTTCTGTTTGACCAACATCTTTCAGAAAGTCTGGTAATTAGCATGGTCTAGTCATTTTTGTGAATATAATTAACATGAACAGAGTTGTTCTGAGATTTCTTACATGCGATATATGGCATAAATTATAAATATCATCGATCGATAGTGATCAAAACTCCTATTGACGGCACCAAAACTAACATATACATTCTTGTGAAGTCACGCTGTTATGTTATCAGAAAAGACATTTTGCCATTAAATGTTGATAACTGGGCAAATTCTGTAACTGTAGTCTATCCTATCAAATTGGTCATCAATCACAAGACATGAAGTTTCACATGCTTACAGATAATCTATTGAACGGTCGCTTACTCGCTTTAGAGGCAGGAACATATTATTCCCCACCATGCACATCTGGCCACAGGACAAAATTGCATGCTCAAAATAAGCTAAACTCATCATTAGGTTTTTAATGAAGTACGGTCCAGTTCATCTTATCTTATTTGACTAGAAAAAAACTGAATGCATCCTAACACTGAAAAATAAAGTTAAAATATTCCCTATCAATCATATACAAGTGAACATTACATTTCTAATAAAATAGAAACACGTGATTAATTAAAATGCTTTCCGTTGGAATTGACAAAATTAAAATGGATTATTATTAAATTTTTTAATTTTTATTTTTTTGTGTTTAACAGCTTAGCCATTTTCATCCTGCAAAAGAAAGAAACTGCTAATGCACATTTCACTTGACAGAACATGTTGAAATGTACCTTCAGTTCCATCTCCATTTGCCTTTTCATTTACCTGCATGAACATCAACCCAAATGAATAATAAACCTGCCCTCTGAGAATGCAACAAGCACCTAATAAGTCCATGTTATATAATTTCATATTTTTCCACGAATGTTCCTCCTTGAGATTGGGAAATGAATTATCAAATCATAATTCATATCAGTATCATTTGAAACTAGCGATTGTTACGATCAGAAAATCACACACAGAAGAAGTGATATAACAGTAAGTAAATGGAATAGTATATTAAATGAGAAATGGAAACCCAGAGTTTAGATGCTCTGTACAACAATTCTCTCCCTAGCCAAATGCTAGTGATCACTCAGCAACAATATAACTGAATACTCTCTCCTATCTTCTAACTCCTATTTAAATCCCCCCTCCCACATCACGTGTTTTTCCCTTTGTTCCTTCTGGTATACACATTTACTATTTTGGGTTTCTCACTGTTTATCTTGCTTGGGCCTTTTGCTGTCTCTGGGCCCAATGGACCCAAGTCCCCCACACATGAAGTTGGGCTCGTAACAATACCGGCCTCCTCAAAAATCGCCTTGTCCTCAAGGCGAAAATCAGGAAATTGCTTCTGGAAATCTTCGAAGTTTTCCCATGTAGCTTCTTCTGCAGACCTTCCTTTCCATCCCACGAGAATCTGTTTACAGGGTTGTCCGGATACCTCTTTAGTTCTCCCTGCTAAAATCATGTCAGGCTCAAAAGTCAAGAATAAATCAGTGTCCAACTCCTCAGGTAATTTGATCTCAATATCAGAGTTGCCAACTGCTCTTTTTAAGCATGAAACATGGAAAACAGGATGCACCCTCGACCCTTCTGGTAACTGCAACCGGTAAGCAACTGATCCTACCTTTTTCTTGACCTTAAACGGCCCATAAAACCTGTTAGATAATTTCTGCGCAACTCGGGAGCAAACTGAACTCTGTCGATGTGGACGCAACTTCAAATATACCATGTCCCCTTCCTGAAAATGAACGTCTCTTCTTTTTTTGTTAGCGTACTTTGTCATGTGTTGCTGGGCTCTTTCCAGATTATACTTGAGCTGCCGTAAAAGCTCATCTCTATCCCCCAATGCTTGTGACACTGCTGCCACCTGCGTTTCTCCCGGAGTAAACCTAATAATACTCGGGGGTTTGCGTCCATACACCACTTCAAATGGGGTCATCCCTGCTGATGTTTGATAAGAAGTATTGTACCAGTATTCTGCCCAATGTAGCCACTGAGCCCACCCTTTTGGTTGCTCTGAACAGAAACAACGTAAGTAGGTCTCAACACACTTATTCAGCGCTTCACTCTGCCCATCGGTTTCAGGATGATATTCTGTGCTCATTTTCAGTACGGTCCCCTGGAGCCTGAAAATTTCTGACCAAAAAAAACTCATAAACACAGGGTCCCTGTCACTCACAATCGTCTTTGGAATCCCATGTAATTTCACAATCTGTTTGATAAACACCTCAGCCACTGTACTCGCTTTGTAGGGGTGTTTCAATAGCAAAAAATGCCCATACTTGGACAGCCTATCAATTACAACCAGTATCACATCATACCCTTGAGACTTGGGAAGCCCCGTAATAAAATCCATGGCCAAGTCTTCCCAAATTATCTCTGGTAGTGTCAACGGCTGCAGTAATCCTGCGGGTTTGGTGGCCTCATATTTCTGTTGTTGACAGATTGCACACCTAGCCACAAAGTTACTTACGTCTTTCTTCATCCCCTTCCAATAGAAATTGCTTGCCACTCTTTTATATGTGCGAAATGCCCCGGCATGACCCCCAATTGGGGTGCTATGGAACTCGTTTAACAATATTGGAACCCATTTCGAGGATTGCGGAACCACTAATCTGCCTTTGTGCAACAAACACCCATTGACTAATGTGTAACGGTTGCTGCCCTCATCCCCCTCTCGGATGTTGCCAATGACCTTCCTCAACTCTTGATCCTCGCCAACTGCTTTATTAAGCTCATCTATCTCAATCCATTCTGCTCTTGTTATGGCCATCAAATCCCCCGTGTCCTCTCTGCGTGACAGAGCATCAGCTGCCCCATTATCTGCCCCCGATTTATGTTTAATCTCAAACTCGTAACCAAGTAGCTTGGCCAACCAATACTGTTGGTCAGGGGTGGTAATTCGCTGCTGTAATAGACCTCTTAGTGGTTTATGATCCGTGATCACCGTAAATTTGCGCCCCAAAAGATAATGGCGCCAATGTTGCACCGCTAATACCAAGGCCATCAATTCTCGCTCATAAGTGGACCTTGTTAATGCCTTACCGGCCAGCGCCTTACTGTAGTAGGCAATGGGTCTGCTTGCTTGAGCCAATACCGCCCCTAATCCACCTCCTGATGCATCACATTCCACCGTAAATTCTTTGTCAAAATCGGGCATGTTTAGAACGGGAGCCGTGCTAAGAGCCTCTTGAAGCTTGATAAAAGCCTTATCTGCCATGTCATTCCATGAAAAATTATTTTTCTTTAACTGATCCGTGAGTGGTTTAGCAATCTTCCCATAATCCCTAATGAACTTTCTGTAATATCCCGTCAACCCCAGAAATCCTCTCAAGCCCTTTGTATTCTTTGGTCTTGGCCAGTGACTAACACTAGCTATCTTTTCAGGATCCACCATCACCCCCTGGCCAGTGATAATATGTCCCAAATATCCCACTTGTTTCAACCTGAATTGGCACTTCTTTTTATTCAGAACCAAACGGTTGCACAGCAGCACATCGAGTATCGTCTGAACATGCCTCAAGTGTTCTTCACACCCCTTACTATAAATCAGAATGTCATCGAAAAAAACCAGAACAAATTTCCTCAGATAAGGTCGGAATACCTCGTTCATTGTGGCTTGGAACGTAGCTGGGGCGTTCTTTAACCCAAAGGGCATTACCTTGAATTCATAATGCCCGTCGTGAGTTCGAAATGCTGTTTTTGGAATGTCCTCCGGTCGTACCCGAATCTGATGATACCCCGATCTGAGATCCAACTTTGAAAAGTATTTAGCACCGTGCAGCTCATCGAACAACTCCTCAACTACTGGGATGGGGTATTTATCTGAGATGGTGATCTCATTCAAGGCTCTGTAATCCACACAAAACCGCCAACTGCCATCCTTCTTTTTGACCAAAATGACAGGGCTAGAGTACGGGCTGCCACTAGGTTGTATAACCCCTGATTTGAGCATATCTCGCACCATTCGTTCTATCTCATCTTTTTGGTGATGGGCGTATCGATATGGCCGTACTGATACCGGACCACACCCCTCTTTGATGTTAATGACATGATCTTGTAGTCGGCGAGGGGGTAATTCGGTGGGTTCTTGAAACACTTCTCCATATTCAGCGATGAGACTGTCAATCGCCCCACTGTATCTCCCTTGCTCTATACTCAGCTCGTTCAGCTCATTGTCCTCCCACTTCAACAACACCGCCCCACTGAATTCTACTTCTCGCATCTTAGCAATCGATTTTTTGAGATACCACGGCTCTACTGAGTGTCGGGTCTCCCCTTAGAACCACCAGCTGCCCTTGCCACGTAAACCTCATCTCCATATTGGCCCAATTCAGCATGACATCTCCTAATGTTCTGAGCCAGTCAACTCCCAGAATGAGATCAAGCTCACCCAATTCAAACAAATACCCCTCAATGCGTATCTGGCAGAGCCCCAAATCCACCTCCACTTCCTTACACAACCCCTGACACGCAACGCGGCCCCCATCTCCCAGACACACACAAAACCTCACTTCCTCATCCACTTTAATTCCCAAATCAGTGATCAACCGTCTCGAGATGAAGTTGTGGCTCGCTCCACTGTCAACCATCACTACCACTCCCCGTCCCGCTATCTTTGCTTTCATTTTTAATGTTTGAGGCTGGTTAATTCCGCTGACCGAGTACAAGGGTAGCTCCAGAGTATTGTACTCAGTAATTGGAACACCCGGCCAGGCTTCCACTTCACACCCCTGACTGTGAATCTCTTCTCCCGCTGTCCCCTGCTCCTCGTCTCCTTCTCCCCCATCCTCCTCCGCAAGAACAGTCACCCTCAAACTTTTGTTTGCACATTTGTGCAGTGGGTGGTATGGCTCCCCACATTTGAAGCACAACCCATTCTCCCTCCTATGCAAATATTCTTGATGCGATATGATTCGGCCCTCACGATTTTTTGGTGCTGATGCTTTTATGATACCCCCACTGTTCCCACTTGGGTTTGATCGCGACCCACCTCCGTAATTAGTCGGAGTGAAAGGTCTGTGCCGGTATCCTTCTCCTGAACCTGTCGCTCTCGCGCTAATACGCGATTGTGGATTACCGGATGGGTAATCCTTTTCAGTGGACTGGGCCTGAGTGGCCCAACTCACATTAAAGGGCCCTTTCTGTTCCAGATCCGAGCCAAGCCCAGATCGACTTCGGCCACGATCCATCACCTTCCCACACAACTCTACTTCTAATCCCCTCGCCAACAGCATCGCACGATCCACCGTCCGCGGATTGTGAACAATCATCCGCCTCCGAATCTCCTCCCGCAACCCGCTCATAAAGTAACCCAGACACTGGTCTTCTGGAACGTCTCCCACCTGGGCAACCAACACCTCAAAGCGCTCAATATAGGTGTCGATCGGTTGTTGTCCCTGTTTCAGTGAGGCCAGCAGCTCAAATGGATTAGCCTCGTACCCGCCGTACCTCTTGATTAATTCTTCAGCAAACCGGTCCCAGTTCATGTTGGGAATTCTCACCTTCATCCAGCGGAACCAATGGATTGTGGCTCCCTGCATACAGATGTAAGCCAATTTGAGCCTACATCCGATCGGGGTGTCATGCACATCGAAATATTGCTCTACTTTCCCCAGCCAGCCCATCGGGTCTTCTCCTTCGAACACAGGTAATTCAATCCTCCTTAGGGCCATCCTCATCTCTTCTGTAATTACTTCACGCCCTCCACCTTCGGGGGCCCCCGCACTCCTCTCCTTCTCTGGTTGATCATATTGACCGTGAGTATTGTCTCCTCCTTGTTGTTTCATTAACTGCTCCATCAGCACCCCCAGTTCACTGAGGCTTCCGAGAGTTTGGTCGAGTTTCTCCAGCCTGCCTTGCACTTGTATCATGCTCTCCTGCAATCCATTCACAGAGCGTTCCATGATTTCAAACTTTGTGTCACTTCTGGTGCTGGCCATCGTCTTCGATCGTCCCTCGTATCCGGCAGGTCGGACCAATGTTACGATCAGAAAATCACACACAGAAGAAGTGATATAACAGTAAGTAAATGGAATAGTATATTAAATGAGAAATGGAAACCCAGAGTTTAGATGCTCTGTACAACAATTCTCTCCCTAGCCAAATGCTAGTGATCACTCAGCAACAATATAACTGAATACTCTCTCCTCTCTTCTAACTCCTATTTAAATCCCCCCTCCCACATCACGTGTTTTTCCCTTTGTTCCTTCTGGTATACACATTTACTATTTGGGTTTCTCACTGTTTATTTTGCTTGGGCCTTTTGCTGTCTCTGGGCCCAATGGACCCAAGTCCCCCACACATGAAGTTGGGCTCGTAACAGCGATGCAATGGTTTAGGTTGACAATGATTAGATTATCACAGAGGTGGTAAGGTATGTCTTCAGTATCAAACAAGAAAATTGAATACATGATTTGACCAAAAACTATAAAATAGTGTAAGAAAGAAGATAATTGATGCCTTAGTACCAATTGAATCTTAACGAACAAGCCTAGAGAATACTAAGGGAAATTTAATTTTTGGTGGCACCTCAGAATTCATACAACATATTATCATGTTAAATTTAGAGGTACCATACAGTTTGATTAGGAGAAATCCTTTTCTTGCCATTTAGATTGCTTCAAAAAAGAAAATTAAATGCAACTGATGATAACTTCATCTTGCAATTGAGCTCATGCACTCATTCAGAAATTTATGCATTATTGTTTTGAAGTAATATTGCAATAAATCTTTAGAGTAGCCTGGGGAGTTGTAATGTTACTATCTGAAGAATTGTGCATTTCATTATTTAACTATTTATAAATGTTTTATGAACAAAAAAGAAAAGGTATTTCAAGAAACCACTAAGCCTTCTTTGGTCACTGGGTCGAATTGGTGAGCATCAATCCATTCCTGCATGGTCAAATTCACAGCCTTGTAAAAGTGACGAATACAGCAAGCATGATCTGGATACTACATAGTAAGATGTCAAACCTGCCATCCTTTCAATTCTCGACTAATATCCTCGGCAACCTTTGTGTAATGCCCACTGTTTGGAAATCAATGGTGCCGTTATATAGTGATTCATTGTTTCTCTTGTGATACATGATCTTCGAATTACCTTCTATCCACAAGTTTCGCTGACAGGCTTAATTTTTGTTGTTTCATAAGCTCCATTGTCTGCGTGCCAAGAGGATCCGACAGAAGTAGGGTGAGTAGTTTGATTCATGAATTGAAAAAACAAGACCCAACCTCCATTCTTCCATAGAAAGAAGAATTTTCCTTAATATTCTAAGATATGTTGAGACTTAAAAAACACATACAAATAAATTATAACTCTTTCAAATGTGTTTTTGAAGATTTTATGTTTTCAAAACGTTTACTTAAAACAGAAAAGAAGAGGGTAACTGAAAATAAAGGATTTTTTTGAACATATATGTAACTTTCACGTGCTTTTTAAAAATACGATTAACCTCCAAATGCATTCAGTGTACTAGCATCCGCATAGAATGGTGCAAGCTGCCTTACAACTTCCAAGGGTCAAGATCTGGTTGGAAGTGTTTAGAGAAATGCCTACTTGAAAGTACCTTTTTCTGCAAACTGTTTAGAGAACATGTGCGTGAAAGTCCTAAGCTTATAATTCTTTCTGGAGATCGAAAGGTGTTTGAATGAATAATATGCAATTTTGTATTTCATTTGAAGATGTAGCATGGCAAAAGTTCTTAGAAAAATCAACCTATTAAACTCGTTACTGTTTTTGGTTAAGGTGGATTTGAAATTGAATGAGGAACCTCTGAGGCTGTTGTATGTCTGATGCAAGTATATATAATCCCAATAGATACCTTGTTGCTCATGGTTTGACTGTCAAAGGGTGTTAATCATTGCAGGCTTACGTGGATTACAAAGAGCATTATAATAATGTCAAAAACTACCTAGATGAGAAAAATTTTAGGACCTGTGAGACTCAGACAACAGAGTACTCCAGCGATGAAGAATCTCTGTAAGTAAGAAACAACAAGAGTACCTACTCGAGGGACGTCGCCAGATTACTTAAGATCAACCTACTAAGAAAAGTATCAGGAGGACATGGCACAACCGCAGAAGTAACAGGATCATGTTTCAACCAGATATGACTATAAACATATCTCCGCCATGCTTAGTTTGCGAGACACTATTGTATATAGGCCTTCGTGGCCCAGGTGAGATGCTGAAAAAAAAATGAAAACAGATTGATTCACATGGTGAACCCTGAAAGTGTGGACTTCATATGTCTGCTCCAGCTTCAGTTAAACCTCACCTTTTAGATTGACAGTTTCGGTCTTGTAATATACAATAAGATATCCCAAAAATATAATGAATAAAAAGACAAATATTATTTATAAGTTTATTATCAGTTTCTCGAAGGGGAAATGTGATTGAGTTTGATAGTTACATAACATGCGAAGATCTATCAATATATTGAGTATTAGTTGAACCAAAAGCTTTACTTGATTGAGGGTGGACGTATCAAATTCGAGAGAAGCAACTTTCAGATGATTTTCAGAAATCTGCAAACAGATCAGCTGCTTTGCCTTGGCCATCTGAACAGTTTCTTCTTTGACTTGGCTTGTTTCATTTTTCACTAGATTTCATTAAAAAAGAAATAAGAAAATAGAGAAACTAGCACACTGTAAAACTTCTGGAAACAAGTAGAGGACTGCTAGCTAGGGGAAATCCATTTCGTCTTCACAGATTGGGAACCTAAAATTACAAGTTCTAATTGGTAATATGTTCAGCACATCCATGGAGGCAAAGAACGCATTAATCGAATTTTCTAATTGGAAATATAATCAGCACATCCATCGACGTGAAGAACACATTAATCAAAATTTAACCGTGAATAACCAAAACAAGAGCTACAAATGCCAATGCCAGTATTTAACGACAGCACAAGAGATGGAAAGAACAAGAGGAAAACAATAAAATAAAAAATATAACAAGTAACGTAGAAAACCTATATCGAGATCATTTTGGAGAGTTTGAATAGTAGTGCCGTGCATATGCTCTTCAACAGAGATCTTTGCTTCTTGATCCGCCACATCTGCAATTATTGGCAGTGTTAATCAATCAAAAATAATTTTAAATTCAACAACATTGCACATTATTGAGCTATTAATCAATCCTCAACATATAACTCGAAAATAATGAAACGAATTCCGAATTGCCACAAATATTTAAAACTCAATTGATTCAAAGCTATCAAATAACAAGTATATCAGGAAGAGATGGAAATACCGTTCATTTGAGAACGGAGGGTCTTCATATAGTGAAATAACTCCTCCATTTTGCTGCCGTAAACATACAAAAAAATGACAATTCATTCATTCATCTCCAAATCCAGTGATAGAATCGAAATTGATACGATCATAGATACCTCCTCGCAAGTTCTAGTTCTGAGGAAGAATTGGAATGTCTTATGAGTAGCAGCAGGCGGAAACAGCTCAACCCAAACGTCGATTATTAGTATTATAATAATAATAATATAATAGTAATAGTAATAATAATAATAATAATAATAATAATAATAAGAGGAAATTATTTCTTTTGACAACTCGGCTAAATAGTATTGGTTCCCAAAAAAAAAATAAAAATTCAAGAGCGAAATGTTTTTTTTAAAAAAAGATTTTAAAATAGAAGTGAGTAAATTTTTTTTTTTAACATGAAAAATAAAATATATAGAAAAGTCTATTATTATAATAATAACATAATAAAATCAATCTATAAGTTAATTTGATATCATTAATTTTTAGACAAATCCAAAATTATATAATGATTAAGATAGAATGCATGCTCTTCTTGTATTCGATAGTTCTTCAGACGGGTCTTGTTTGCTCTTCACGACATACATACACACATACATACATCAACTATTATAACTATGACAAATTTCCTCCTGTAACATATATAGAAAACGGAAAAGTTTTCGCCAATGGCATTTCTGGATTTGGTTTCTTGAGATTATGTACGTAATTTCTCACTCAATCTCACACACACACACACACACACATATATATATATATATATATATATATGTGTCAATATATATCTGGGAACTAATTAAAGTTGGTTATCTGAGCATGAAAGAGGTGAGATCAATTGTGGTGGATGAAATATTTAAATACTAGTGTAGTTGCAGATCGATTGTGGATCAGAGCTATGTCTTGAACAAGGACATGGAAGATTTAGAGAGCGATGGATTCATTTCTTGTTTTTGGTCTTGTCTGTACGCCGGAAACACGTACGTTTTGAATCATATCCATTTTTCAGATAAACATACAGTATAATTCATAGTTGGCTGTTGGAGATTTGAGTTATAAATTTCAAAAAAAAATTAAGGTGAATCAATCAATCTATTTGGACACGCAAATTATTCTTCATATGATATTTATTTTGTTTAAAANATAAAATCATTTTTATACTCTATTGCATATTTTAAGATTATATTTAATGCTACGTTAATGTTATTAAAAAACCAAATTCTTTTACTGATAATGAATGATCTTCATCCACCTTACTGTACATCTCTCTCCTTCAAAATTATTATTTTACAAAGCTAGGCTCCTTCGGCAGTGCGCAGCGATAATTGATTGATTTGAATCGCATAGATATGCTGAATCGGGCGGGTTCTTGGTTCCGAAGAAAAGTTGTAGACCCTCTTTTCCAAATTCTCCGCAGGGGAACAGAGCCCAAGCAATTGGCATTCTCCGCGGCATTGGGAATCACAATTGGAGTCTTTCCCATCTGTGGTATGCGTGTTTGTTAATTTCCCATTTTTGTGTTCTAAATAAATATAATTAATGCTAAAAATGGAAGCAATTAAACTTATGTTTGGGTTATTGTCTTCTTTCTGTTTGTGAGATCACTCCAAGATTATATATATTGTCTTCTTTCTGTTTGTGAGATCACTCCAAGATTATATATATTGTCTTCACCCAGGGGTTACTGTGTTTCTCTGTGGCATCGCTGTCGCTGTACTCGGATCTGTATGTCATGCTCCAACTGTAATGCTGGCTAATTTTATTGCCACTCCTATTGAATTGAGGTCATTTTTCGTTTTGAGCTTTCTCATTCTGTTCAATGTTGAATTAAGACCAGAGAGTTTGTGGCGACTTTTGGATTAGTAATTGTTGTCTCATTTTAGATCACTATCTCACCACCAGTATCTTTCCGCTATCCACTCATTGTTAAAACTTTTCATTGCAGAATGCATAATCCTAGTCTTTCTATGTATGTGCCTTTGGGCGAGCTTGTTTGGGAGGGGAGGTGTGCGTTGGGTTAATATCCTTGCAAGAACAAAGACTTTTATCTATTTTACTTCTTGTTGGTCTTAAATGTTAGAAGATGCTGGCAAATGGTTTGGCAGACCCAATTACCACAGCTACCACACTTTTCTTTTTTCCTTTTAACTTACCCTCGAACTTTTGGCATGTGTGTACAAATACCATCTTGCTTTTCTTCTTAGATTTTTTCTGTCATAATATAGGAGAAAATATGGCGTTTTTTATGATATAACTGTTGGTGTAACCTCTCTGATTGCAGCTGGAGGCATTCTATTTCAGTAATTTTTGTGAATTTTTCTGATTACGGCTTCCTTTTATATGTGGTTTCAACTTTTAGTCTAGTGTTTCCATTTTTACGCTTTGGTGAAATCGTCACCGGTGGTCCTCAATTTACATTGACCTCGGATGCTCTCAAGAAGGTCTTGACTGGACAGGCATCAAAGGAAGTTTTACAGAGCATTTTCCACGCAGTATGCAACCTATCTAATATTCAAATCTATCTCTAGATTTTGTCTCTTTTGCTATCCCATTTTGAGTTGTTATATAAGATTTTTGGGGAGCATCCCATTTTGTTCGCGTCTTGATTTGAATGATTGTTCATGCTTGTGAATAAGGAAAGTCAAAATGGATTATGATAAAGCTCGAGTTAGCTCATTCATAGATTCTTATAGTTATAAAATATGGAGATGGAGATACTAGCAAATAATCAGGAATATTGAAATTTGTCAAAACGTTCTCCCTTTTTATTGATAATTGGACAAATTTATGCGTGTAAAACATCGAACTGTGGTACCATGGCCTTCTGCGTCTGTTATCGTGTAAATGAATGAACTAGCAGCTGTGTTTAGATTGAAGTAAGGTTACAACATATGCAATTAGTCATAACGTGACAAACTGTGATTGGGCTCTGATTCCTAGGAGATTTATGCTTGTATTGTGCTCTTTATCTTTAAGATTATCCTATCATTTGGTAATTTTGTTGAAAAATGCAGCTGTTGGGATGGCTTGTTGCTGCACCATTTATCTTCGGGGCCCTCTATGTATTATTTGTGCCTTGTTTCACAGTCTTGGTACGTAAGTTCAACTCTGTTCCTTCAAGCCCAAAAAAGCCGCTCAACTCTCCCTCTGAAGTCAGGCTAAAAGTCAGGGATGTATAACTGCCTGTTTGAAGCGCACACTGTACATGAAACTCAAGCAGAGACTGTTAGCATGGATGGATGTCAACATGAAGTAAACTATGATGAAACATTTATGTGAAAAGGCAATTTTAGCTTCTCTGTTGAAATGTTTATTTGTATGCTGTTTTATCTTTTAAGGTTTCTTATCCATATTTATATGCTGTTATGTATTTGGTGTTAGATCTATTGATACGTGGAAGGAAATAGAGATAAGAGGGTTTCCTAGAAAATTGACAATAAAATAAATAAATAAATGTTGTGTTTATAAGTAGTTAGTTTGGCAAAAATAATTGGTAGGTAGTTACAATGGAAAGGAAGTAATGCGAATCAAAATGTTTTTCAGCAACTTGATAAATTATTCTTTCTTGGCCTCGGGCTTATCTCTGTCCCCAAGACGTACCCAAGTCGACATAGCTCCATGTATATGTTCTTTGGAGCTAAAAGGGTATAGGTAGAAGAAACTTGTACGGATAAACCTTCGAAATGGTGAATTGAGGTAGAGTAGACAAGCAATTGGACACAAAGATATGGTGGACTGGGCTTTGCACGGTAGATTTTCTGATGGATAGAACGTCGCAAATGTGTGCCCCATCTTTGTGATTATTTACTGTTTTAAATAAAATAATTATTTATTTTGTTGTTTTATGTTGTTTTGTTTAAAATAATATCTTTATAAAATTCATAATATATTACTACTTTAATGAGATAGTAAGATACTAAGATTAGTACTAGAATTTAGTATACAAGATTGTTATTTACAAAATTATAAAATCATAGATAATATATCTAAAATGTCCGCAATTGTTTAAAGTATGTATCTTTAATAGGTAATCATTAATGCAATCTGCTGATATTATAAATATGATAGTTTTATCCGCACTGTCAGTGTAATAACACATAGAAAAGAATTGAAAAGTTCATCAGAAAGAAAAACTTATTTATAAAAATTTAATATATATGTAATGGGCTGAACAATATCGAAACATAGAAAATAATTGAAATTTTCTGTTTTAAAAAGTTAAACAAATAATTAATTAACACATACTATTTTCTCATTTTTCTGACATTTATATCTATCCGCCTTATCTTCCACATTGATATGACTCTTAAAGAAGATCACTACTACTACTACTATTATTATTAAATTAAATATGATCTCACTTTGCATATGCGGAAAAATTAGCATTTTGATCTTTTATGTGGGTCAATTTTTTATTTTGGTCTTTTATGTAGTCAAGTTTGAAAAAAGATACAATATTTCGGTTGTTTTGAGATCTCGTCCTGTGTCGTCAGAACTGGAGAGAACAGCCGGATTTTATTTGTTTGACACCGAATGTCGCCCACTTTGCACCTATTAATGATCAAGTTGCATAAGTGGATTCCACCTAAGCAAAATTAGCTTAAAACAAAAACCTAAAAACCTAAAAATATATTTTAAAAAAATACTCTTTTATGGTTCTAAAATACGATCGCATCTAAAACACCGTATTTTGTTTACACATATATTAGTCAAGTGTCAACAATTGGTGGTTGGATAGGATTAGGAATCCATATAAAGAAATCAAGATTTGGGAGTCAGTTAGCTGACAATTAGCTAGCTAACCGATTGGAACAAATCAATGGCGAGGAACCTCTGGAGATGAAGAGCCGTTGGATTCAAGTGGCTTGCAGAAGGACTGAAGTATATACCTCTCCTACTATCTGCAAGATGGAACAACGGAAGAAACATAAGAGGTGTGCCAAGCGAATCAACATCACCTTCATCAATAGAAATACAAAAGTGTTCTTTTGGAATTCATAGAAAACGAACAAAAGTCTATATTGTATTGAGTGCTGCATATTCAAGGAATTATTTCTCGTTGTGTATTCTGGATTCTATTCAAATTCTTAATGAGATTACCTCCCGTGGACATAGATCAGATTTGATCGAACCACGTAAACAGTGTGTCTTCTACGTTCTATAACTTGGTTGTGTCCATTTAATTCGATCGCGAGTAGTGATTCAATTCATTTTCATACTCTGAAACTTTGATTTCTTGATTGTCATAAATTGATCGCAAATGATAAGATGGATCATATCTGTCAACTGGTATCAGAGCCAAGGTTCTTGGCAGCTACATCCACAAGATGGTGGCTGGAAAAGTCGAACTCGATCGGTTTGACGGAAAAGGAGATTTTGCTCTTTGGCGCAGAAGAATGCACACCATACTGGTGAAACAGAAAGTTGCCAAAGCACTAGAGGGAGAAAAGAGACTCCCTAAATCTCTAACTGAAAAAAAGAAGCAGGAGATGATGGAATTGGCATTCAGTACATTAACGCTGCACCTAAGTGACAAAGTTCTTCGCGAAGTCTCATCGGAAAGAATAGCTGCAAGTATCTGGGTAAAACTTGAAGTCCTCTATATGACCAAATCTCTGCAAGATCGTATATATCTTAAAGGAAAACTATTTGGTTCAAGATGATTGACTCTAAGACAGTTGGCGAAAATCTAGACGATTTCAATAGACTCATTTTGGATTTGGAAAACATCGGGATAGAAGTTGAGGATGAAGATAAGGCTATCTTAGTCCTCAATTCACTTCCCAAATCATATTCAGTGTTCGTGGACACGATGAAATATGCCAAATAATCATTAGTCTTTGATGAGATACAAAAGACACTGAAGGCAAATCAATTCCAAACCATCATTGAGAAGGATACGAAAGAAACTGGTGACAACCTTTATGTAAGAGGATGATCAGATAAGAGGGAATCTTGATTCAAGAATCGAAGTAGATCCAGATCAAAGACAAGAAAACTGAAGTGTTTTTTATGTCATAAACAAGGACACTTTAGGAGGGATTGCCCTGATCGACAAAGACTAGCTGATTAAACCAAGGTGGAAGGAGAAGCATCAATTGTACAAGATGGGTATGACAGTGCCGAGGTATTGTGTGTTACAAACCTCAACACATACCATCATTGGGTTCTTGACAGTGGATGCTCCTTTCATATGAAACCAAACAAATCCTGGTTTGAAATTATAGAGGAGATTGACGGTGGGGAAGTTGGGAATGACAAGACATGTAAGATCAAAGAGATATGGTCTGTAAGACTTCAGATGACAAATGGTATTGAGTTGATCCTAAGTGAAGTGAGACTAGTCCCTGATTTAAAAAGGAACTTAATCTCACTGGGTAGCCTTGATCAGGTTGGATATACTTTCAAGGTCGAGAAAGGAACTCTGACAGTCTACAAAGGAGCATTAAGTATGATGAAGGGACAAAGGATAAATGGACTATATGTCCTATCAGGAAACACTCTTGTAGGGTCAGCAAGTGTAGTCGAGGGACAACAAAACAATAACAGAAAGTGTCATATCAGATTAGCACACATAAGTGACAAGGGTCTCACTGAATTACATAAACAAGGCCTACTTGGAGAGAAGCCACAGGAACAAATGGAATTTTGTGAAGAATGCATCAGAGGCAAGTCCACAAGAGTTAAGTTCAACGTGGGAAAGCATACTTCAACTGCTCCATTGGATTATGTTCATTCGGATCTTTGGGGTCCATCAAGGGTACCATCCAATGGTGGGTCAAGGTACTTCATGACAATAATTGATATACACACTGAAAAACAAGAGTGAGGTATTGGATAAATTCAAGCAATGTCTTACCCTTGTGGAAAATCAAACTGGCATGAGTTTAAAGAAGTTAAGGACTGATAATGGACTGAAATATTGTTCAAATGAATTCCATCAGTTCTGTAACAACAAAGGAATTGCAAGGCATTTTACAGCACCTTACACACCACAGCAGAATGGACTTGCTGAAAGAATGAATAGGAATATCCTAGAAAGAGTAAGGTGTCTCATGTCACATTCAGGTGTATCAAAGACTTTTTGGGCAGAAGTTGTCAATACGGCCTGTCACCTAATCAATAGAAGTCCCTCAGTTCCACTGGGATTCAAGACCCCTATGGAGAGATGGACATCAACTCCTTCTCAATTGGATGAGCTAAGAGTTTTTGGATGCCCAGCTTATGATCATGTCAAGAAAGGAAAGCTGGATGACAAGGCAATGAAGTGCATTTTCTTGGGATATCCTGAAGGAATAAAGGAATATAAACTTTGAGTGCATTGAATCGGGCAATCACAAGATCATTATCAGTATAGATGTGACTTTCAAGGAGGACTATTTCCCACTCAAGACAACAAAAGTAGAAGGAATGCCTACTGGAGTCCAGAACAGTACAGATATTACAAAGATCAAGGTGGCGCTAGCAGACACATATTTTTTTGTTCAAAGTGATTGCCAATATGATGATGATCAGTCAAACATCAATACTCAAGATCCATTAAATTTGCAAGACTACAAACTTGCAAGAGATAGAGATAGGAGGATTATAAAACCCCAACAGAAGTATGTACATGCAGATTGTATGTCTTATGCATTCACTGTGGCATCTCAGATTTAGAGTGAACCACTGAATCTTCATGAAGCCATGAGGTCTAAGGAAAGATAAAAATGGTGTGCTGCTATGGAAGAAGAAATGGAAGCACTCAAAAAGAATAACACTTGGACACTGGTCACAAAGCCTAAACATCATAAACTTATTGGGTACAAGTGGATTTTCAAAAGGAAGCATGGTGTACCAGGAGTTGATGAGCCAAGGTACAAAGCAAGGCTTGTAGTAAAAAGGTTTTGTCAAGTGGAAGAATAGACTTTCATGAAGTGTTCTCGCCAGTGGTCAAAAACAGATCAATCAGAACAATGCTATCAATTGTTTCAAAAGAAAATTTGGAGCTTGAACAACTCGATGTCAAGACAGCCTTTCTCCATGGGGATCTTGATGAAAACATATATATGCAACAGACCTAGATGTTTGAAAAAAAGGATCACCCGCTTCTGGTGTGCTCACTGAATAAAGCTCTCTATGGCCTAAAGCAGCTCCTAGACAATGGTATAAGCATTTTGATGATTTCGTGATAGCCCACAACTTATACAAGAAACAATTATGATTGGTGTGTCTATCATAAGAAAACCAAATCTGGAAAAGCCATTGTAGGACCGAGTGCTTACCACTTTACCAAAAGCTATAGCTGGTGGTAATGGTGCAACTCAAATCTTTTAAACTGCACAGCAGCTCAAGCACAACGGTTTGATCGCTCTACCAAGCAGGGACAATTATTGCACCTAACAATCTCTCTCCCAATAATTGCACTCCTTGCAACCAATGAGAATCTAACCCGATTGATACTAATTGTAGGACCGAGTGCTTACAGCTTTACCAAAAGCTATAGCTGGTGGTAATGACGCAACTCAAATATTTTAAACCGCACAGCAGCTCAAGCATCATGGTTCGATCGCTCTACCAAGCAGGGACAATTATTGCACCCAACAACCATGTACCTACTGTTATATGTCGATGGCATGCTTATATCAAGTCAAGATATAGGAGAAATACACTCCATGAAAGGTGAACTAAGTACTGAATTTGAAATGAAAGATCTATGACATGCCAAAGTGATACTATGCATAGAAATTCAGAGAAACAAGAATTCAAGGCAATTATTTCTATCTCAGCAAGGATATGCTCAAAAGATACTTGAAAGATTTGAGATGGCAAGTTCAAAATCAGTAGCAGGACCAATGTCTAGGCATTTTAAACTCTCTGTAAGTCAAGCCCCAGAAACCGAACATGACAAAGAATACATGAGAAGGGTTCCATATGTAAGTACTATTGGGAGCCTGATGTACCTAATGGTATGTACAAGACCTGACTTGGCTTATTCAGTCAGCATGGTAAGTAGGTTTATGGCAAATCCTAGAAAAGAACACTGGCTGGCTCTAAAGTGGATACTGAGATATATAAAAGGCATTCTAAACTACGGCTTGATGTTCAAAAGAGAGACTGTGGATAAAAGCTTGGGAAAGGGATATGTGGACTCTGACTATGTAGGAAGCATAGATACTTGGAAGTCCTTGACTGGATATATATTTACGGTAAATAACACTGCAGTAAGTTGGAAGGCAACCTTCCAACCAGTAGTTGCATTGTCATCTACCGAAGCTGAATATATGGCAGTAACAGAAGCCTTTAAGGAGGCCAAATGGATGAAAGGTTTCATGTCAGAACTTGGTTTTAAACAAGAGTCCTTAACTGTCTTCTATGACAATCAAAGTTCTATACACCTATCAAAGCACCAATCCTATCACGAAAGGACCAAGCATGTAGATATTAAACTCCATTTTGTACGGGAGATCATTGAAGATGGATAAATTTTAATTCAGAAGATAAGCACTTATGATAATCCAGCTGACATATGCACTAAGGTCATAACAACAGACAAACTTCATCACTGCATGGAAATGGTGAATGTAGCCAAGGGCTACATCACTTAAGGCCATAAAGATCAGGAGAGGTGCTCTCATTAGGAATCCTAAATTGTTGCCAAGTTGGAGATTGTTAGTCAAGTGTCAAAAATTGGTGGTTGGATAAAATAAAGAATCCACATGGAGAAATCAAGATTTGGAAGTCGGTTAGCTGACAGTTAGCTAGCTAACCAATTGGAACAAATCAGTGGCGAGGAGCCTCTGGAGATGAAGAGCCGTCGGATTCAAGTGGCTTGTAGAAGGACTGAAGTATATACCTCTCCTGCTATCTGCAAGATGGAACAACGGAAGAAGCAGAAGAGGTGTGCTAAGAGAATCAACATCACCTTCATCAATAGAAATACAAGAGTGTAATTTTGGAATTCATAGAAAAAGAACAAGAGTGTATGTTGTATTGAGTGTTGCATATTCGAGTAATTCTTTCTCGTTGTGTATTCTGCATTCTATTCAAATTCTTAACGAGATTACCTCCCGTGGACGTAGATCAGATTTGATCGAACCACGTAAACTATGTGTCTTCTACGTTCTATAACTTGGTTGTGTCCATTTAATTTGATCGAGAGTAATGATTCAATTCGTTTTCATAATCTGAAACTTTGATTTCTTGATTATCATAAATTGATCGCAAAGGATAAGAGGGATCATATATGTGACTCAACATACACACTCATGTGTATTCAAAATGGAGGATGAGTATCCAAAAAAACCATAAAATGGAAGACGAGTATAATTTGGTACAAGTGAAGATGGTCAATGAAATGGAGAATGGTTGAATAGAGCGTGTATATGGATGGTCAAAGAAAGTAGATTGATTTGGAGGAACAAGATTTTCCCTCTTGTTTTTATTTTAGCTAATTTTGCTTAGGTGGAATCTATTTATGCCACATGATCATTAATAGGTGCCAAGTGGGTGAAATCCGGTATCAAATAAGAGCACTCGCACCCATNCTATTCTCCCACATTCATTTTAACATTCACACTCATTATTTGTAGGTCCCGCTGTCCACTCATTCATCTTATTCTTATTTTACATTAAATAAATTCAATTTCAAATTTTTTAAGAAATTTAAATTATTATTATTTTATATTAATAATAATTTGTTTTTATATATTCAGTACGTAAAATAATTTAATTTTATGAGTGTCATTTACTTAAAATTAAAAATTTATTATAAACCTAAAATAAAACGGTACAACATATAATAATAAATAACACTTGCATAAAAATAAAAGAAAATAAATTAAATTTAACAGAAGATGCAAAATACTAATTCAAGGATTGTTGTTGTATTGTGACAAAATATGTTCAACTAAGTCGGCACGAAGTTGGTGATGCACATGAGTGTCATGTATTTCGGAATTTGTTCGGAGATATTCATGAAATCCTCGGTTTGAGCCCTGGACGGGTTGTGCGGGTTCGTCACCTTCATCGTTGTACCAATTTGTCACGTGAACCCCCTCATCTTCGACAATCATGTTATGTACAATAATGCATGCTAACATAATATATTTTAACTTTTTTCTTTACCAATAACGAGGTGGACCTCTGACAATTGCCCATCGAGCTTGGAGCACCCCAAATGCTCGTTCAACATCTTTTCTTGCAGACTCTTGTCTTTCCTTAAAAAGCCTCCTCTTTGGATCCTCCGGACAAGGAAAAGCCTTAACGAAAGTGGCCCATTCCGGATATATTCCATCTGTTAAATAATACCCCTTCGTATATTGAGTCTCGTTGACCATGAAATTAATCTCTGGTGCATTTCCTTGCAAGGCGTTATTGAATATGGGAGATTTGTACAACACGTTAAGATCATTACGTGAACCGGCGACACCAAAGAATGCATGCCATATCCACAAGTTTTGAGACGCGACCGCTTCAAGCACGATTGTCGGTGACCCATGGCCTCTTGTAAACTGGCCTTTCCAAGCAACTGGGCAATTTTTCCATTCCTAGTGCATGCAATCAAGACTGCCCAACATTCCAGGGAACCCGTGCCTTTCATCATGCATTTGAAGAAGACGTTGAACATCATCAGCATTTGGCCTTCTCAAATATCGATCACTAAATAGTTCAACCACATATCCGCAGAACTTGAAAAGACACTTGATGGCAGTTGATTAACCCATGCGTAGGTACTCGTCAAGATGGTCGGCCGAGACTCCATACGCCAATTGACGAATTGCAGCCGTGCATTTTTGTAGTGGTGACAAGCCTTTTCTTCTCGCAGCATCGTCCCTTTGCTGAAAATACGGTGAACGATCCTCAAGTGCATTCACTATTTGAAAGAATAACTCTCTTCGCATGCGAAATCGTCTTCGAAATATTTGATCTGGATACACCGGGTTTGTGGAGAAATAATCATTTAAGAGCCTCGCATGCCCGGCTTCACGATTTCTTTGGATGAACCTTCTTCTTCGCCGCATTACGTTATTACTTTGATATGCTTCAACTATTTGTCGACTTTGTTGAAGTATCAATGACATTAGCTCTTTCCCCGGATCATAATCTTCGTCATCAACTTCAACTTGGACTTCGTTTTCACTTGTCGAGCTAGAGGTTGAACAACTGGAATATTGAGACATTTTGGAGTAAACAAATTCAAGTGTATCTGTTTGCTAAATGGTATGTTTGTAGAATGAAGAATTGTATAGTACAAGGTGTCTATTTATATTGAAAAATGCAACGGCTATATTCCAACGGCTACTTTGCAACGGCTATATTCCAACGGCTATTTTACAACGGCTATATTCACCAAAGGATACTTTAAACCAATACATTAAATAACATTAAATAAGTAACAACGTTTAGCGACGGTTTGTGAAAATCCGTCGCTAAATGTCCAATTTTTTTGGGCGTTCATAAAATATAAAATATAATTAAAATAATTCAAAACACGTGGGGCTCGCGTGTCAGCAAATCGGCGACGGTTTCTATAAAACCATCGCTAAATGTGCAATTTTTTTAAAAAAATAAACTGACACAGGACCCTCTCTCATGTGAGTGGGCGTTATAACGCCCACTCACATTGGAGAGTGGGTGCCCTAAGCAAAATCTGGTGGCTCTCTCCTATTCCGACGACACAAGATGAAATCCACAAAAAAAAATCCAAGTTATTTTACCTTTTCCAAAACATGACAACATACAGGTTCAAAACAAAAAACAAGCAAACATATATGACCAAAATGCTAATTCCCTGCATATGCCTGTCAATTGGTACTTGTCGCAAAGTGAGATCATATTAACATGAAAAACATGAAAAATTGTTGGTAAAAAGGATGATAGAAGTCATCGACGTCATTAGTAATCACCAATGAATATGGACTTAATAAATAAATACAAAAACTAATGACATTTTGTATACATCATACTACTCATTAATAAAGAAATTATGGCCTTTTTCTAATTATTTTTCCTCTATTATCAATATATAACCTGGAACATAAATTCACTTCCCACCTCAATAACATAAGAGATACCAAGGAGGAACACATTCAACTACAAATTGTTTTACATTTTTTAAAAAGGTTTATATGCAGACGTCATATATGACTGACATGTCTAGAAGACCAAATGATTCTAGAAAGGAAATTTATATTGCCTTGCAATACACAATTTATCTCCTAAATTCTTTTTCTTTTTGATAAGATTTTGCATAAATTTTTTTGTAGAACATTGAGTTTATTAAACTCTTAGATTTTGATATTTGATATTTAAAAGAATTTGTTTCTCAATGAAAGACTACTTTTCTTATCTTGTAAGAACCTATTCAAGGAATCCTATCAATATCAACACAAGTCTCTATATATTGCAGAATAATTGTTGCACAAAATGATGCGTGGGCAGAAGCAAGAAGAGCGATATACGAGAGAATTTTAAGAAGAACTCGCAAAGACGAATCATCGTTATTTTACTGTATTGTCGTGACGTATTTGACACATTTGAAGATGACACCTGTACAAAGTGTTATTTGAAGAATTGTTTTGTTGCTCCGAATTTCGGCTACGCAAAATTGCATCTTAGCGTGTTGCTTATTTTTTATTGAGATTTTAGGATGCAATTTACTTCTTTGACTTGTTAAAATAGATAGTTTTTCATTCATTCACTAGTATTGTTTTATAAACTCAATTTATTTTCTATTGACGATTTTGCCATGAGGCATCGTGCAAGTGTGTTCATTTGTGCATAATTTCTCTGTGTTATTTTAATTATTTTTGTTTTATATTATTCTGATGTATGTTGTCACAACGTTTTATAACATCCGAAACAACACTTATTTGATACACCCAATTTTTACCATTCATGTTAAACAAAATACTTTCACTTGGTATCAGAGCCAACTCTTGAGGTTATTAAGTGTTATTCTAGTTATTTTTGTTTAATAGGTAAAATTCAATGGACGTGCCAGTTGCCAACATTGCACTACGATTACTTATCTTGGATGGATCAAACTATGTTATTTGGAAAGTCAAAACAAGATTCTATATCAAGTCCATAGATGAAATAGCATGACAACGAGTTGTCAACGGTTGGACTCCACCAAAAAGAGTTGATGAAGATGGAGGCAATATGATCAAACTAGAAAGTGAATGGACAACTGATGAAGTTCAAATTCCAAACTACAATTCAAAGGCTTTAGATGACATATTCACATAAGTTGATATAAACATGTTCAACTTGATTATCAACTGTGTTTCTGCTAAGGATGCATGTGAAATCCTTCAAAAATATTGTGAAAGATCTGAAAGTATACGAAGAACGAAGCTAGGAATGTTAATCTCTAAATTTGAAAGTTTGAGGATAGAAGAAATTGAGACAATCACCGAATATGATTGCCGCTAGAGAGAGATAGCCATTGAAGCGTTCATCCTCGGTGATCCAATTTTCAAATGAAAGACTGGTCAGCAAAGTATTACGATCACTTCCGGAGAGTTTCAAGATCAAGATCTGATGGGATCGTGTGCTCGGCACCCTTGAGGGCGCTTCAAACACAATAAATCAATGAGCTGCAATAGCTCGTGTTCTAAGAATGTATACACCGATGAATTAGATCGAGTTTGGTAACAAACCAAGCGGAAAATACTCAAAGTAATCCTTCGTTAAGAAAACTGATCGGTTTTATATCATGTGCAACTGAATAACTGAAACTTACAGTGGATCAGTTCTGGCTTCTATCAGTTTAGTTATGGACAGAACTGAACTGATATCAGCTGAACTGATCAAATCAGTTAAGAACGAAAAACCAACAGTTAAACAGAAAATAACACAAGATATGTTTATGGATGTTCAAAGACTTCAACTGCTCCTATGTCACTCCTTCTACCACCTCGGGTAGGATCCACTAGAAGACGTTGATTTATACAACAGATTGTACAAACCCATCCAGCTTAGGACTTACCTGACTGTCTAACTGAACTCCTAGTCTAGACTGAAGGCATCACCTTCCAGCCAACACTTGTTTAACGTCAGTGTGTCAAAGATTACATACACAAGTTTATTGTCATTGTACGAAGACTATATTTGAGTGGTGGTGTGTGCGTGTGTGAGAACTGATATCTGAAATAAACCCGAAAGTGTTCTCACGCACTGAGGGAAATGTGCTTCTAATCTAAGCTGATAACACGTTGAAGTGTTCCCACTACTGGGCGGTTGTTTCTTGTAAAGCTGATATGTAACTGAGCGTGCCCTTTCTTTTCTCTCTTGTTTTTCCACCTCTTCTTGTTGATGGTCTTGGTCTTATATTTATAGATTCAGGTGTAGACTGTACATCAAGACTCATCAAATATGTTCGTTGCAATTTGAATTCGTTCTTCGAAATCCATTCTCGAACGTTTGACTATAAGCGCTGCTGCAACAGACATTATTGTACCTTGATCGTACAATAGCTTTTGTACCTTTGTGCACAACTGGATTAAGCTTGTCGTATCTGCAAACTGATCGATTTCTAACTGATGCTCTGACTGGTCAGTTGAACTGGTCTTGAACTGGTGAGGTGAAATCAGTTGACTCGTCAGCTGAACTGATTTCACTGATTCAGTTGATCTGGTCAGTTGGGCTCTTCATCAGTTGAACACTTCATCAATTGGCCGGGATTCTGAAGGTCTTCTGCTGAACAACCTATCAACTGGACAATCAGTTGAACTGGTTTATGATTCATCAGTTGAACTAGTTTAATTCGATTAATCAGTTGGTACTTTCAGTTTGCATTCTTCGATAGCTTCAGTTACATTCAGCTAACTGCATACTTAGGTAAATTCATTAGTAACAAATAACAAGTTTTGTTAACATCAAAATCAAGCAAGATTGCGAACATGAAATGTTCCAACAAGATCTATGCAATTGATGAAGCACGAGATACAACTCAACTTGCACTAAATGACTTGATTAATTCCCTTCATGCTTTCAAGATGAACATGGATTTACAAAAGAAGGAAAAATATAAAACTATTGTTTTCCAAGTTTTTAATGACTCCTACAATGATTTTTTTTTTTCAATTATCACAATAAGTCAATGAATCAGACCTCTATGAAAACTCTATCTCATTAATCATTAAGAAGTTTGGATATTACTTCAAAAGAATAAGAGAAAAAAAGAAGACTAAACAACAATCTAAGTTTCCGAGTTTAACTGCTCTTGAAAAAATTCAAAGGTTCACACATACCCCATGACAATTTTGAAATTTATGTTAAACTTTTATTTTCTGAAAATACTCTCTGAAAGGCCACAGTAACTAAAATCTGTCACCCTATGCCCTTTTTCCTTACCAAAATATAACTTTTCTTATGAAAATAAAAGGAAAGAGATAATAATGAACACGAACTTCTAAACAACGAAAAAATCCCAAAACTGAAGCAACTTGTGAGTCTCATGTCGCTGTAAACAAGAAAAAAAAAGCAAACAAAGAAATGCAACAAATAACACCTGCTGGGCAAACCCGACAGCACATAGACCCCTCATTACAAAGGAGAGAAAAAGGAAAAGATGGCCACATAAAAGATGATTTAATCCATTCTCTAATCTTCATGGAAACAATTGAAACAATTGGCCAGACCACTCCACCAGACAATATGTGTAATGGCAATAATATATCGAGATACTCCAACAGTGAAGCAAGAAGACCCGACAAACCTGAGATACAATCGAGTCTGAAGTACAAATCAAAACCTACTGGACTGGATGGATCGTGTAGAAGATGGAAGCCCTCGGTGGCATTTAAATTGCCAAACCTGAAATACCGACTTGGAGAGAGGCTGAAACAGCACATTAAACAAATAATTGTACCATTAAATGAGAAAATCTTGTGGCCATGACGCATGAATCATAAACAAATTCTGCAGTCCTAATGGTGACCAGTTTTTTGGAAATGATTCACATCAAACTTGACAAAAAAATTTCATTACTAAGCTCCAGCCCCCAAACATGTAAAAAACTGAATTTGGATGCCAACTTCTTTCACTAAACATCTTGGATACACTCAGTTGCCCAAAAGAGCCTGGTAGCATGTTCGCATATCAAGATTAGGACCAAAAAAAGCACCAGACCACGCATATTGGATACTACGCCTTCTTCACACTTTTAATGATCTGATCAAGCTCCATTTTTGGCAAAAATAGTATTTCACTATCGGTCTAAGAATGAAGAATTTCAGGAGAGCAGGGACCTTCGGTATCAATGGAGTCCTGGTTGACAGGGCAAGCGCGAGGTTTTACTAGAAAGGTACACAAATTTGCACCAGGGGTTTAGGAAATTTGTTGCACAAGCCCCAGAAAGAAAAAGTTCAGACCATAGTTGCAATGCACTGGATTACAGAGATCTTTCCAAATCAAAATGCTTTCTGACCTTTTGATCACGAAGATCTTGTCAAGAACCTGCAAAAATTAGGCAGTTCAGTCAAGTAGCGTCTAGGGCAAGAATAAACAAAATAAAGTTATTGACCAAAGTAATACATATTTTAGCTGATCCCTTGAATCACGTTATAAATTGACATTTGATGAGAAGGCAAATAGTATTTGTATGTCCATTTCTGGCACCGAAAGCACTGCTCTAAAAACACGGTGTTACGTGACAAACTGAAGTGTGTTTTAGAATTCCACAAGCGCCTGGCATAGTTTGCTAAAAGAAAAAGTTGAACGAAAAGGATAGTTTAAATAACAAATAATCTCCACAACCGTCATAGTAGATACAAATGGAGTACATGCAGAAAAAATAACGATCAATGAGAGAAATATGTAGAAATTTGGTGATTTCTTGCCTTTTTTTGGGTACAAAGTTGGAGACGATAATGTTAGGACTCCACTTCAAGGGTTGGAGTGAGTCATTCGAGCACATTTTGCGGATCGTGGAATTTGGAAAAGGAACAACTTCGTCCTGGACAATCCCACCAGCGCACGAAGCAATGTGGATAGAGACCCTCCATCCAGCAAAAATAAGCAGCATTGTAGCAATTTGGCAAGATTCAATAGAATAAACTTTCCAAAAATTAGGAAATTCCCATTCACATGGCACACAGAAAGAATATTCAACCAGTTGTCATATTCTCAAATTCCCTTGTTCTTCGATGACTAAATAGAAGTACTTTTGTGCTGCGGTGAAGGTAAGAATCTAAATCATAACCCACAGATTTCATTTTGTCTAGAACTTCGAAAGCAAGCATTGCTTTATCCGTTGAACAGAGAACTTCCAGTAAATGGTTGCAGATGCGTGGCATCAAAATATAATTTTTCTCCATGCTATAAAGAAAAATTTTAAGAGCTTGGTCTAGTTTTCCCTCACAGCACAGAACATGAATCAACTTGACACAACCTGGGGCAGAAACAACAACCCCAAACTCCTCGAGAATTAAAAATGTCCTATGAGCCTCCCCGATTCTGTTAGCCTGACATAATCCAATGAGCCAAATGTTGTATGGTGCATAATCAAAATCAATCAATTTGATGTCCCTTTCAAGCAAGCGTCTTACAGCATTCTCATATTCTCCTTTCACAAAACATTCCTCAACCAATTTCAATGATTCATCTTCCCCTAAACTCCTCAGGTACTTCAACCAAAGACCATAAGCAACAGTAATCTTATTCCTCCTGCAGGACCAAGTCATGAGTGTCTTATACACAGAAAAAGATGGTACACATCCATTTTTATTCATTTGCTCAAAGAGCTTAAACGCGTCTACTTCTCTATCCAAACTTTGAAGTCCATCTATGAGTGTGGCATATGTAACGGAATCTGGGGAAAGCCCCTTGAGTTGGAGCTCCTCGAAGAGCTTAAAAGCACCATTAATTTGCCCAGCTTTGCACATACCATTTATCAACGTATTGTATGTCCTGGTGAGTGGCACAGCCCCACTATCAATAAGCTGCATGAGAATCTTGTAAGCTTTAAGAATTAACCCAGAGTCAACCAACTTCTCCACCATCTTTTGTAAGCTTTCGCTATCAAGAACACGATCTGCACCTTGTGACAGCCGAAGAAACAATGATGGGTTTCTCCCAAGCTCTAATTTGTAATGCATAAGGCGAGCTTCCTCGAGTTTACCAGCCTTACATAGTCCATCAATCAATGCATTAAAAGTTACAACAGAGGGAAAGCAGCCAAGTTTTTCCATGTCATTAAAAATCTGTCGAGCCTCTCCAAGCAGCCCATTCCTGCACAAACCACAAATAAAAATAGTGTAAGTGCAAGTATTGGGGAACTGATTTTGCTGGGAAATCTCTAGTTGGAGAGACCGAGCTTGATCCAAGAGCCCGACATCGCAGAATCCTTTGATTAGCACGTTGTAACATCGAGTATCCGGCATGACCCCTTTTGCAATCATATTACTTAACAACTTAGTTGCATCCACCATCCTTCCAGCTTCACTTAACCCACGCATCATGATCGTGTACAGCACCACGTCAGGGATTAAGTTCACTTCAAAAGCCTTTGAAAACAACTCTTCAGCCATTCCAATCTGTTTAGTTCTTATCAAACCTTCGATTAAACAACTAAACCCCTGAATCTCAACATGATAACCCTCATTTTTGAACGACTGCAAAAGCAAGAGGGCTTCATTAACCCGGCCAAACTTACAGAGCCCATGAAGCAAAGCATTGTAAGTAATAATATCAGGTCTGCATCCCTTACTTTTCATCAAATTAAGCAGCCTAAGTGCATCATCTGTCCTCTTTGCCTTGCACAAACCTGAAATAATAATTGTGTATGTAATCCTGTTAGGCAAGATTCCTCTCCTAGTCATTTGGTCAAACAGATTTAGTGCATTTTCAGTCATCCCATTCTTGCACAAACCATCAATCAAAACATTAAAAGTATCCGTACCCATTTTACAATTTAACTTCACCATCTTATAATAAATCGCCAATGCCAAATTGATCACATTTTTCTGCACCAAAACATTTAAAATCACGTTATACGCAGCTAAATTGGGGTTACACTCATAATCTTTCATCTTCCCAAATGTCTCCACTACTTTTTCCGCATTCTTCAACCTCCAATATCCCAAAATCAACACAACAAAAGCATCCGCATAAACAGGTGCCTTTTCATTCCTTAAATCATCAAGAACACTCCAATATAAATCAAATGAATCGTTACTCAAGAGCATCTCGACAATCAAATTATGTGAAACCCCACTACGGAACTCCTTTTTTCCAGCTGCCCAGGTGAAGAAACGAAAGCAGATGCGAGGATCATTCTTCAATTGCGCCTGTGATTGGAGAACTGAAACAATAATTTCGCAGTTCAAGAAAGGGGATAATTTGTTAAGGGAAATCTCCATAGAATACACAGAATTGATGAGGGAGAGGACTTCATTGACAATGTTAACATTGTCCAGGGTATTGTCAGAAAGGGAAGTGAAGGTGGATAATCGAGTGAACTGATGAGGTTTGATTGAGCGAAACATTGCGAACTGGTGGAGTTTCTGCATAATTTAAGGCCCTTGGTTAGCCTCCGGCAATGATTGTCAGCACAGAAAATCTATGGAATTCACTGATGAGTGTCAACGATTGTCACTGAAAACCTCCAGCAATTGGTTCTGGATTTGATGGGACTATCTTCAGACTCAGAGGCTGCCCTGATTCACCACTGGATTTGCGTTTTTTCTAAAGGAGATATATATGTATTTTCATTCATCGTATATAATTTTGATGTTGAACACATTTTTTTATATGATATGTAACGTCCTTCTTATTTATTATTAGTATTTCATATATATGGAGTGTTATTTTATATAATTAATAATTAAAATCAGTATGTATTATCGTTTATAATTATTTAAAATTATTGATATAATATAATGGATATATTTAAATTTTAAATATTATTATAAAAATTATTATATCAAAATATTTAGGCATTTGAGATAACACTCAAATGATGTTAATAATATTTTATCGTTAAATTTATTTATTATCTTGGTTTATGTGAAACATCTATTAATAAAAAGAATAGAAAAATTATTTAAAAATTCATATATTATTTTGTTTATCAAAATTTAAAAAAATAAAACATTTTTCAAAAATTCAAATTTTTTGTCATTTATTATATGAATAAATTTTGATTAAAAATGTAATTATTTTTTGGACATGTTAAAAATATATATATTAAATTTTTATTAAGTTACATATTTTAAAGTTCTATTAAGATACATAATAATAATAACAATTGACGAACATTCTTTTAAAAAAGTTGAAAAACGTAATATTATATAAAAAAAAATTATATTTTATTTAGTATGATAGAGAGTAGTAAACATAAAATCTATAAAAGTAACATACAACTTAAAACTATAATGAAATTAAATAGAATGATATAATCAATGCATATATTTAAATGTAGTTTATAATTTCAAGGAACATCAAATTTAAATTGAAATTTTTAAAAATAAATTGAAAAGAATTCACATTTAATTACTTATTTATTTCAAATATTAATGCGATAGGTGAATACATTAATAATGATTTTTTTTCCTTTTTATAACATACTAGTATTTAACCCGTGCAGGATGATATTATTAAAAATTAGTGAAAAATGAATAGATATTTAAATTGAAAAAAGTAATATAATTATAAAAAAATAAAAATAAAAACTATTTTTTCACTAATTTTAAAAAACTTTCTTAAATACAACGCATGTCAATTAATTTTTTTAGCTAATAATCACTATCTTTTACCAAAATTTTAGATTGTGTTAGCCTAAGACAATGACTTGATACTTATCGTGTTTAGTGTATTGATGTCGACCACCAACCTTAATACATATTTAATTCTTTAATTTTCGAGAAGCTATATATTATTATTTTTTAACATGTGATAAAAAAATATTTTTAAATCACATTCAATAAATTTAATGAGAAATATTTTTTTAAAAATTCATTAATTTCGTCTATATCCACATTCATAAACAATTTTGTGACATGACACGTGTTTGACAAATTTGAATGATAACAATAATTGTTTCATCAATATCTTTATCCAAATGAGTTGTGATTTTATCTACAAAATCTCTTCATAATATACACAACAGTTTATTATTCCGAAAGAAAAATGAAACATGTGATCATAAGTAAATTATGTATAAATCAGAAAAGTTATTTTATTAACATTTACTATGTGTATTCCAAAACAATGTCAATAAATTTTATAAGTTGTGTTCTAATAATATGCGTACTTTCTTTAGAATTGGTTTAATCATTTCCATTACGAGACATTTTATACTATCATGTATTCGTGAACTTTGTAATATAGAAGAAAATTATCACATTAGTAATAGGTAATAATTAAAATTTTGTAAAAATAGAAGAATAATATTTTTTACTTCTCATGAAAGACATATTTCGAACTTAATGTCTCGCTGTTCTCGTTGTTTCCATCTGTAGGTAGTTCATAACAACGAACAAATCTAAATTGAAACGAACATTACATTTTAGAAAGATTCAACTCATACATGATGCTGAAAAGAGGAGTCATTTCAGAATTCAATTTTGGAGTAGATAAATTTAGTAAGATAAATAGAATAAAATTGGTTTCTAATATAATATGTAATATTGCATTATTTATAATTTAAAATTCAAATAAGACAACCAAAGGGACAAAAATTATACATTGGATGCTTTTGACAGAATTATACCATATATTAACTATTTCAAATTATGGAACTCTCGAATTGCATGCATTGGGTGTCAAACATATCTGATTATTGAGGGTAATATACATGTTTATTGAGAGTAATTTAATGTCAATTTGAAATTCTTTTGAATCTATCTCTTTTAATTTTCTTGTGCTCCCTTATTTGAATTTTTAAGAAGACAATTCAAGATATACAATATACATATGGTTTTGAAAGAAAACTACAATGCATTAATTCTTTTAAATTAAGATAATTTCGAAATAATATGCATTTGGGATAAAAAATTTATGATTATTAAATGATAATTTAAGGTCTATTGGAAAACCTTGTTGTAGTGATAACTTTTAACACCCAACCAATTTTATTTTTTTAAAAATTAAATAAACTAATTAAATATTGTATTTATTTTTTAATAAGTAATTTGGGCAGGAAATTACTTAAAATAGCAAAATATATTTTTAAATGATTTATCTCATGAGTGATACTGAACATTGCAATAATTTGTATTTTAAATTTATTTATACAGTTTTTAATTAAATTGATTGATATAAATAATGTAAAAATTTTAATATAGTTTACGTTTTCAATAAGGTTTAGTTTCAATTTGAGTAAAAAATAAAAAACATATAATACATAAATTACATTTGAATTAACACAACAATGAATTAAATTCAATTTGAATTAAATGAATTGATATAATCGATGCAAAAAATAATTAAAATGATCATTTATTGGAATACATATATTTCAATATTCATGATATATCTTTCATCTCGACGGGTGCTAGACGATAGGACGCCTTAGAAATTGGTACAGTGCCCGGCATCAACTCAATAGAAAATTTCACCTCACGGTCCGGCGGAATACCAGAAACGTCCTCAGGAAAGACGCTAGGAAAGTCTCTGACGACCTCAACATCATCTAGCTTCAGACTGTCAGGGACATATCCTGAAGTAGCACATGCTAGAAAAACTTGGCATCCTCGACACATAAGTTTCCTCGCGCACATATAAGAGATAATGTGCGGAATTTACTTGTTCTTTGCTGCCTCACAGACAAAAATTTCCCGCTGAGCGGTCGAATAGACACTGACCTCTGTCGAAAATTTATCGAAGCTCCATTCAGTGATAGCCAATCCATTCCAAGTATGATGTCGAATTCAAGCATTGGGAGTACGATGAGATCTGCCTGAACCACATCTTTTTGCAAACGAAGCTCCAAATTCTTCACAATGCTCGAAGTGGTCATTTGATCACCAGAAGGTATAGAAACTTTGAAGTTCAATCCCATATCCGTGGGTATAATATTTAGTCGCTTGACGAATGTCTCGGATATGAATGAGTGTGTAGCTCTCGAATCCAGCAATGCGTAAGTAGCTACTCCTAGAATAAATATCATTCCTGCGACGAATACACCTTCAAATCTATTCGTGTTGAAACTTAAGGAATTTCTATCACTATTTTTTTCAAAAGTTTTCGAAAACAAATGTTTAGACCCTAATATTTTTCGAAAAATTGCATTTCCATCCCTAAAATTTTCGAAAATTGCTTTATCATCCCCCCAAAAGTTTCGAATAATGCATTTTTGCCCCCAAGATTTTCGAAAATTCTTATCCTTACCCCATAAATTTCGAATTTCATCATTCTGAGCCCTAAATTTTCGAAATTTATTGTTTAGCCCTTAGAATTTCGAAATCAGCCCTTGAACTTTCTAAACTTTGCAATTTAGTCCCTTATTTTTTTTGAAAATTCCATATTCATCCTAAAATTTTCAGTTATTTCAATTTCAGACCTTGGACTCTTCAAAATTTCTGTAATGTGCAATTGAGTCCCTTAAGTTTCGAATTGTGTAATTTGGTCCTCATAGTTTTCGAAAATATCTATTCATGCCCAAAGTTTTGATTTTTCTCAATTTTAAGCCTTAACACTCTTATTTGGATTTAATTACCTCCTTTGCATAATTAAGTGTGAGGCCCGGGGCCGAAGAGGGCGGGGGGTGATCGCCGGTGCCATGAGGTTGCACGGACAATGAGCGGCTCCTGGCAGGCTTCTAGGCGGAGGGAACATGAATGAACCGATCTTACACCGGAAGCAGAGGGATTCCGAGACTGTTCAATGTAATGGACTGTACAGTTGAAGAGGGTTTAAAAGATTTGATACGTACTACTCATACCACGAAGGTGCATCTTCTTTTCGGTAGCTCATCACATAAGAACTCCAAAGTTAAACGTGCTTGACTTGGGGCAATTTTGAGACGGGTGACCTCCTGGGAAGTTTCCTAGGGTGCGTGTGAGTGAGGACATAAGCACGCTGGAAAGACTCGTCTTGGTACAGTGAGGACAGTCGTCGAATCTGGGGCGTTACAGTTGGTATCAGAGCCGACATCTCCTAGTACGGTGTGGGTTCGGGGACGAACCAAGCGGAAGCTGGTGGGCATGTGAGGCCCGGGGCCGAAGAGGGCGGGGGGTGATCGCCGGTGCCATGAGGTTGCACGGACAATGAGCGGCTCCTGGCAGGCTTCTAGGCGGAGGGAACATGAATGAACCGATCTTACACCGGAAGGAGAGGGATTCCGAGACTGTTCAATGTAATGGATTGTACAGTTGAAGAGGGTTTAAAAGATTTGATACGTACTACTCATACCACGATGGTGCATCTTTTTTTCTGTAGCTCATCACATAAGAACTCCAAAGTTAAGCGTGCTTGACTTAGGGCAATTCTGGGATGGGTGACCTCCTGAGAAGTTTCCTAGGGTGCGTGTGAGTGAGGAAATAAGCACGCTGGAAAGACTCGTCTTGGTACAGTGAGGACAGTCGTCGAATCTGGGGCGTTACATTAAGGCTCATAATTCATGCCCAATTTCTATGGTTCCTAATGTCATTCTTTAAATCCAACTAAGGTAGAGCATGCAAACTGATTTCCACTAGGTTCTTTATCATCCCAAATCAATTCTCATAACCAATTTAACATTTCATGCAATAAAAGCAATATAAAAAAGTTCAATAACTAGGTTACCAGTGATTAGAGTCGTGTCTGGCTCCTCCTCAGCTTCCTCAGCGTGGATCACATAAGCTCTACCCACAGTAGGTCCTTTCTTCTTCGGGCAATCAGCAGCTTTATGTCCTTCTTCTTTGCATATTAAGCACTTGTATGTCCCCCACATGCACTTGCCAAAATGTAAGCGATTGCACTCTTTGCACAGTGGCCTCTCCACGGGTTTTGGTGCTCCAGGCTGTGGTGGCTTTGGTTGTCCCGGCTTCTTCACCCGCCCTTGGGGATTTTGTTGCCCTTGAGCTTTAGGAAGTCCTACAAATGTCCTCTTATTCGGCTGAGAACTCTGCTGGTGTTGCTGCCTCTTGCGCTGCATCTCGAAATCAATATCCCTCTCAAGGCTTGCTCAGCTTTAAATGCACAGGCAGTGGCAGCTGCATAATCCGTTAGTTGCATCAAAATCACATCATGGCGTATGGTAGGTCGTAAGCCATCCAGAAAATGCCTAAGTTTCTCAGTAGCATCTCTAGCAATAAGGGGTACAAAGTAACAACCTCTATCAAACTTTGTCACAAACTCGGCCACAGTCGTGTCCCCCTGGCGGAGACTCATAAACTCTCTCTTCAAGCTTTCTCGGACGTCAATAGTGGAGTGTTTATCATAGATTATTTCTTTGAATCAAACCCAAGTAAGTGTAGCCAAATCAATCCCATGTTCCGCCCCTTCCCACCAAAGAGAAGCATCATCTCTAAGCATATAGTGACACACCTAACATGGTCTGCGTCTCCTATATTCAGAGATCGAAAGTGCAACTCAAGTGATCGATTCCAACCCTCAGCAGCAAATGGGTCGGTGGTGCCAGAAAATTCCTTCAGATCTAGCCTCCGGAACTGATCATAAACGTCGTGCTGTGGTCTCGGAGCCTGCTGAAACTACTTCTCAAAGAAGCGCACCATGCCTTCCAGTGCACGAATAGCAGCATCCCCATTAGGAGGTGGGGGTGCATTCCCTTGCTGATCCCCATTGGTCTCAACTTGCCAATCACTACTAGGTGCACGTCTAGGAGGCATTATATTTGAACGTTTTTCAAATTCTAAATGTGGGGACCCGGACGCTAATCATGTTTTTAATCGTCATTGGGACTAATTAATCAATTATAATAAACATGGTCTAAATTTCTTTTTTAATAATATCCAATGCGGAACGTAATGGAATCACTCTATTATACATATCAGTATAAAAGGAAAGTACAATATTTGTATTATATACAATCATTTACAAACTAAGGTTCAACTACTAAAGATCAAGTGTTCAACCCTATCTCAGATCAAGTCCGTAGTCTCCACTCTAATTACGATCTCTCTCTTCATCTCCTCGATCCTGAACCTGTCCCACCTGTTGTCATGCACACATACAAACACGACAACAGCCGGATAACTCCGGTGAGAATAAATCCCAGTATAAATCAACGAAACATGCAATCATATAATTAATATAAAGCATGAAACAGTTATCAGATATATATCAAAATCTGAAACATAAGTAATATCAAACTATCAATCATACTCGTGACTCCACGACTCAGACTAGACTCAATCCTAGTCTAGGGATCCCGGTTTCCAGACGTTGGTATTCCTATATCGACCAACAGGAATAGAAGAAACTCCGATTCTATCCACGTCGATATAACCAAACATCCAGTGTCTTGACCTATCCGTCACAGACTGTGGCACTATCGCCAATACACTATATTGTGACATCGTGCAATGTGCCCGTGGCGATCCCGCCACTATCAGGTACTTCTGTCACAAGATCACTCATCTAATATTGGTCTAACACATGCTCTCTATACATCAATAGAACAAGCATATCAAATCAAATCAATGCAAATAATAACAAATAGTATGTGATTTAGGGAACACAAGTATATCCTACTTGTGTCGATTTCCCAATACCACATTGACTTATACCTTTCGTTTGTAGTCTCGGTCTAAATCAATTGAAGTTCTGAACTTAAGACTGTCTCTGTAAATCTGAAACGATATATCAAGAATCATAATATCAATATTCCATTCACAATTCAATACCGAATCTGATCAATCTGAATTTAATTCAAAATCAATGGCATAACGGTATCATCCCGATATTCCCGTCAATACTATGTCAACAGATATCAATTACCAATCATAACCTATATCCAATACAATCTGTAATCAATCCATAATCCAAATCTATTCAATTTCAATCAATATACTCTGAAAAATCATAACAATTCCGTACTCAATCTGTTTCTTAATCTGACTTCGATTCTACGATGTCTAACATGTCAAGAACATCATATCTGAATCTTATCCGATTCTGACAATATCATAATTTCAAAACATATCAAAATGTAACAAAACTTACGCCCAGTTGGAGCCTGCGTCGATAGGAACACAGTACAAAAGTCGGATTGGAATTCTGAAGGCCGAATCTGTCACAAAAAGGCGTAAGGATTTTCACCACATTCACAGAAACTTTTCTCGATTCTTCTGATGGAAATGAGAGACAAATGCAAAGTTGATATATATATATATTGCATGTCTAGAGCTAGGTGGCTTATCCTTTCATGCAACACGTCTCGCGCATATGCGCGACATCACTCGGCGCATATGCGCAAGACATTATGTCTCGGCGCGTAGCATGCACCCCCCCCCGCGCATATGCGCGCCCCTGCTCGGCGCATATGCGCGAGGGTGTCTGGAATTGCATTTGATTCCTCGCACAACTCGCGCATAAGCGCGTACAATCTCCGCGCATGTGCGCGACATGCTCTGGAAATCCATGTTGGCTACTGGACATCTCGCGCATATGCGCGCTCCCCGTCGCGCATGTGCGCCTACTTTTCTGGAAATGCATCATGGCCACTGGACTCATCGCGCATATGCGCGCGCTCTGCCGCGCATGTGCGCGGAATGTTCTGTTCCGCGCTTAATCTTCATGTGTAGCTCGCGCATATGGGCGCCCTCATGCCGCGCATATGCGCGAGACCTTCTGGTCACGCCACAAACATACCCATGCTCTTTCACTTCCATTTTCGTAGTGATCCGGCTATAATCAAATCACTATATCGATAATTAATCTCAAATTACCGTAATAAAATTTCGGGCATTACACTAAAAGTAACCAACATGCATTTAAATATAAGTTTCTAATCATGCAGCATATACTAATCCTTTTTTGAGCAACTTAAAGCATATATAACATTTAGCCTCAAAAAGCTATTAAACATGTAACGTAAACGTATAAAATATGTAAACATGCAGGTATCATCATATAAAGCAATTAAACTTATAGACTTGAGGCTTGATGACTGAGCTTTCCGGAACTGACGGTGGCACAACCCTTTGCAGGAACATTGCTCTGATACCAACTGAAACGTCCACTACTCGTTTTTCTTAAAAAGTACTAGAAATTTTTTTTTCCATCATGCATTAGGCCGAAATAATACACTACATATAGATATGTATTTTTAAAATAACTTTGCACCATTTTAAAAATAAAACAACCAACTATTATTTGAAAATCCAAATGAAAATAATTCAAAACATAAAATCGTAAATCGTTTACCAAACCTAAACTTAGCATTATTCTCAAAATAAACATAACTCTAACATCCTCTCAAAAATCACTCAAAAGCATCATAATTCGTAAAAACCTTTAACGTAAATTTAATCATAAACTTAATTTAAATGCGGAAAACTAGCGATGGTAATCGGGTTGTGTGTACCTTCAGTCTAGCAAGATGAACCATCAAGTCCCTCATTAACATCAACATCATGCTCACTTACATCGATCATACCTAGTGAGTCTATTGACTCAGCAAACCTTAACCATGATAGCAAGTAATAAATATACAATCACAATCAACGGTAAAAATACTTATACTAAAATAGCTTTTCATGAACATGCATAAAATTAAACATTTTTCTTTTCATCATATACGTATACGTTATTGTGACTTTCGTATCAGTTGAAGGTCGATGGATCCATCTACATGTAACCACAGGACTGTGCGGTGGGGACATCAGCGACACTATCACCCGCCAGCTGAGCCTTGACCTTACATATCATCATAATCATCGTATTACTCACAATCACCTCAACTCCTTCGACTTTTCATATTTTCATCACTTATAAAAATTAAAGCATATATAAATAATTTTTCTTTTTAACAAAGCATGTAACACGTCCTTTAGCATTAACATTTCATCATATAATCTCATAAACATTTTAAAATAAGCATATTAACATTATTTACAGCATTCAGGGTACCGTCATGACGTTTAACATTTTTATGTGTAAAATAACCGTTTTACCCCTAGACTTAGAATTTTTTGATTTTGAATTTTTTTCTAATTTCATTGACTCTAGACAATCCCAAATAATTATTTAAGCTTATATTAAATTTCTAATATTTTTATTTAGCTTAAATTCGAGGCTTTCGATTTAATTTCTTATTTATTAATTCGTAAAGCGTTTAATTCTCAAATTAATTCAAAATTTAATATTTTAATCCCAAAATTTTATCATGAATATTTCATAACTAAATTACCCTCGTGAACCATGAATCGACCCCCGTGGACCATGGTTCGATCCCCTTAACCATTTAACTCAAAAACCCGAACCCTAGCTTGTTTCCCCTCGAGCCATCTCATGTTTTCTTCGAGCCACACCCGAGCCAACTCAAGCACACCCCTGACCAGACCACCTAGGGACCTTAATGACCAGCCCTGACCCATTGAACCAGCCCCTAGCCCGTCACATCTTGCTGCACGTGAACCGCAGCCGCAACATGCAATATAACACTCCAACTCGACGAGGACCCTTCTACCCGAGCCACCACCGAACCCTCACCCTTCTGACCCTCACTGGACCCTGTCAAACCTAGCCTGAACCCCCTAGCCAAGCCGTGCCATCCCTCGCACAGCTGCTGTCCTCGATTGGCATGGGAAGAGCCTATCTAGCATGGAGTCTTCCCTAGCAGCTGTGCAAGAGTCCTAGCCATGCTAGGACTCTTCCTAATACCTAACCACATCCAGCTCGAGCCCTGGTCGAGCCGCACTCACTGCTTCTTCCTAGCCGAACCCTAGTGCACAAACATGTGAATTTTTTATCAACCCTTCCTCCTTCATGTCCAGCCCTTGCATCAGCTTGTCTAGGCCCTTAAACCCTTTTAAACTCGTCCCTTATTATTGTCCTAGGATGGCAGCCCCTTTATGCAACATATACACGAGTTTTACAACACACAAACACAAGTTCTTGATCTTGGCATTTTAAAACACAAAATAAATACATGGTGAACATATTTTTCATGCAAACATGCTTCAAATCAATAATATGATGTGATAGATGAGAAAAAAGAGATTAAGGCGTGCCTTTGCGTTTATTACGCAAAAAAACGAGTTGGCGATGCGAAGAACGGCGACGTAGAAACCCTATTTTTGAATTCTTCCTCAAAACCGTGGCTTTTTCTCTTCAAATCTTGTGTGTGTGCGTGTGTTTGTTACTAGGGAGAGTTCTAGTAATTAATTAGAGGGATGGGGCGTGTGATATTAGGGTTTTGGGGAGGGTTTGCTAGCCTTTTATTTTAATTAAAACACTTAGTACAAGCTTAGGCCCATTAACATGGTATATTATGCCTATTAAGCCCATTAAGTAATATTTAAAATATTTTATTTTGAAAAGGTTGTGAAAATATTAGCCGAGTTCTCAAAAAGTTCATATTTTCGTCGAAAATCGAATACTGTTTAAAAGTACGACTCGGCGTATAAAAACATATCAAAACACTTCCTTTTCGAAAATACCATATTTTAAATAATTAAAAAAATTTATTTAATAAAAATATTTTCCCTTTTTCAACCACCGGTCTCCGTTCATCTATCGCGTCTCGAATACCTTTAAAACACAGTTTTATTCTTTCTAACAATAAATCATATTTTTAAACATGTAATCATGCATAATCATAAGTAATTCATGCCATTAAAACCATTTAATTAGTCATTTTTCATTTTCCTTATATTTGTATGCAGTTAGATTACATAATCGTATTTTGGACCTTACAGGTAGAATTTAGAATTAACAGAGATGTCGAGCATATGCTATGAGGGGAAGAGAATTTATCGAATCTAGGGATGACAATGTGACAAGATGAGTCTGCCGTCCCCATCCTCACTGTCATCCGCCTCATTCCCCGCTTCTATATAATAGGAAAATTTTCATCCTCGTGTTTCAAATACCAAATGAATCTCCACACTTGCTGGATGCACTTCTTAGACATTTGAAAGGGTCCTCCCCATGCTTCGATCATAATTTATTAAATTAAATTATGCATTTTGCTGTCTAATTTGAAAACATGTTTATGTTATTCTTGTTTGATTCTTTTTGATCGTAACGATTATTTGATGAATTGGCTGTTTAAGTAAAAAGAAAATATATAAAATCAAATCAAATTAGTTCAAAGCGCAAGTCCATTAATCAAAATCCCCCAAGTGCAAAAAAAAGGGTGAATTTTCCCATCTCTTTTTTCTACACTTCACTTCCCACCATGTCAACTCAGATTTCATTGCAGTTAAATTCAACACTTTCTGATCTAACCACCAGTTCCCACTATATCTATCCCCCTTTCACGGGTCAAAACGGCATTCTAAGCATTCATGTTAACAACTTTATCTTTTTTCTTCAATTAAATCCCAAAAGAAACATACACGCATAATTAGATACAGAGACGGATTCCAGCACTCTGAAAATTTTAATTTCTCAAATCTGATGCATGATCGCAATTTCATTAACAATGCGTAGAAGAGAGAACAAGCAGAAGATCTCTAATTCTTCGTTCATGCCTCTGTATCATTAAAAAACTATTCAAGTTACTTGAACAGATCTACTTTTAGAGTGGCTTGATTCTAAAATTTGAAAAACAGCTGGAACATAAATTCATTAAAAGGGTATTCTCTAAGCATGAGTTGAGTTTTCTAACCAAATAGGCCCAAAGCTTTCTCAAATTTCATGCGCACAAATTCAACAATGCAGCTATCACACACACACACACACACTTCAAAAAGTATAAATTATCCCATCTGGTGTCGTTTACTCTTTTGACATGACTTGAATACACATGTAAAACAGCTTATACAAAATCCAGGGAAAAAAAACAAGGAAAAAAATATAGGTAACAGACACATGTATGCTTCCAGAACATCACTTAACAAAATCAAAATTGCAATAATTTCTAAGAGTAAACCTGTTGCCTTTGTTTTGTGATCTTTGTTCTATATTGAAGGGATATTGAAAATTTACACTAGATATTTGATCCCTTCATTTAAAACTGAATCAGTAATGTTAAATAAGATTTTGACACGTTATTGTTTTAAGAATCAGGGATAACAACTACGTGTTCTTTCGACTTCTAATACAAAAATTGAATGTAAAAGATAAAATTACACAATTTGAAATGTGCTCATTTTGGCCTTTCTTTGCCTGTCTGGTGATGTCAACAAAAAGGAATTTATGCATGGCACAGTAGCAAAACTAACAGCATTGTCCATTATAGTCTACTCCATATCCTCGTGATAAAGGTGAAGGCCAAGACCGAATCGAGCGCAAGCTCGTCGAAATGCCATTGCTTCCGCCTTCTGCACTGCATCTCCGTAGCCGCCTTCCTCGCTAACTAACGCAGTTCCTGTTGATTCCCTATACATCTAGAGCAAATACGAGTATAAAAATTATGGTCCACCGTTTGATTTTTATTGCCTTGAAATTTTATTTGAGCCAAAACATTTTGTTAATTCATTGGACTGAGAAAGGAGAATTCATGAATTCATCAGCATGCTAACACAACACAATCAGATACCGAATTTAAAGATGCAAGATCTTTTTTTTTTAATAAATAAATAAACTTTCATGCACATACAAGCTGTACAGCAAAAAGATGATCTTATACCAATGTAATTGGTCCAAGGCCGAGCTAAAAGAATCGAAGGCCACAAGGCACATAAGAGTTAAAGAAGGAAAAAAGGAACGCGGATATCCCAACACAATATTCGAGCTATCAATAATCAAAATGGAGCGAGTAAAAGAGAAAAGAAAGAAAGATAATTAGCAGCAGGCAACGGTTAATGTACCTCTGCATCAGTCCCATAAAGTGTAACGCGATAGACAACAGATACGGAATTTCCATGGGGTGAATAAGTGATGCTGCGGACCTCACCAGACCATTCTACACAATTGAAACCTCATTTCTTAAGTGCCAATCCAACCAGCAACAGTAACTCGATAATTTGAATAGGAGAGACTCATACCTGGAGCATGTAAGTTCATAATCCGATTCACGATATGCCTACAAAGAACACAAAATTAGTTAACAGCCCACGAGTTTTAATAAACTATGAAATCTTAATCTTTACCAAGGGATGTATTTGATGGAGAAGCCATCGGGTTGGGTTCGACGACTGAGGAGGGATTCGGGCACTTTCTTGTTGAGCTGTTTAAGAACTTGTGAAAGAGGCCTGCCTATTCCCGAGGTCTCAACGACGTCGTCTTCTCCTTCTTCAATTGTTTCTTTACGTGGTTTAGCAGATGAGAAAGCGCGGAAGCAGTAGTTGCGGGTCTTCAAGCTTGAAAACCCTCTTCGCACCGCCATTTTCCCCAAACACCCACGAGAACGAACGATCAGAATTAACACAAATAAATAAAATTGTTTGGTTTGAGACTTTAATTCAGCCAATACATCAATAAATTTATCCTTTCTACTCGGAAATTTTGGTAAAATTAGGCGTAAAATAAAATTTTAATTCGTCCATGCTAAGATATTATACTTCAAGCATGATAATTATTTTCCATTTCCCAATCCAACAATCTTTGCTGTTGAGCCCTATAATTTTTTAGACAAATTAATAATGTGGTTTGATTTGCAAAGGTTAGATTGAGATTTACTTAATGCGAAAATCGATTAAAAGTTCCCACATTTTTTTAAAAAAAGAAAAAAGGAAATCTTGTATTATTTTTGCTCTTCCTAGATAGTTCCTGCTACATATATTATATAATACAATGTATGTTATGTAAAAAAACATAAGGAATAAAATAAATTAAAATAAAAGTTGTNATTAATAAATGTTTATCACCGTCAGTTAATAATCTTTTCTTATTAATTGTTTAAATATTACAAATAAGGTATTAGTTAATGTAATATAGCAAGAGGATTGCATTAATTATTAATCATAGCCAATTGTTGAACGTTGATAGGATATGCGTCGGACGGAGGCCCCGCATAAGCCCTGTGAGCAAGTATAGCATCCACAGCTTGTGTTGGATGGAAGGCATCCCAAAACACATACTCATTCCTGTTGGCACATGGGGTGGACCAAGGCATGCACGTTATCTGTCCTTGGTTCCTCCCTATTCCGCAGCATCCTCTGTCCACCACCCTGAACCCGTATCTCTCTGGATTGTTCAGTACGTCCCCTATCGCACCGTATGTGTTCCCGTACACGAAGATGGCCCCGGGGTGGGTTCCATTGTTCATGGTCTTCACCAGGGATAGCAACCCCTCGTTGAACGCACCCAGCATTTGGTTCACGTAGTCCACGCACCTTCCTGCCGGGGCCTGCCCCGTGGATAGCTGGCTCGGTATGCAACCCAGCGGGCCTAGGCCTGCCACCACTATTTTGCGAAGTCCCAAACTGTACAGTGTGGCGAGTTGTCGAGCATAATGAGCGAGGAGAAGATTCGCGAACTGGGAGGGATTATAATTGAAGCTAGAGGGATACATGGCCGGCAGCAAATAGTTGTTGATGTAATCGTTACTCCCGAACACCAGCACTGCTATGGCTTTTGCTAGATATCGGCTAAGGTTCTCTCCGGTCATCATGGTCCTCAACTGACTCAACGTTGTCTCAAAGTTAATCACTTGTTGGCTCAATGAGTACCTGTCTCCCTGCATGCCCATATATATTTATATTGCAATTATATATATACACTAGTGACGTTGAAATAATTAATTTATAACTACTACATACGAAGTGTTGGCCAGTTTCGTCTAGGATGCCACCAGCTGCAGAAGCATAATTGACTCCTCCCAAAATTTTAGCTCCAGAAGTGGTGGGATCTGCAAATGGTGGAGGAGCTGCAATACCCAACCACCCACCTATATATGTATGTGATGGGAGCTAGTGATTAAAATGAATAAAGAAAGAAATTGACTTTTTGTTCAAAACAAATATATATAGATCGACTACCAAGGTAATCAACAAAAGTGTTTCCATTTGAGAATCTTCCGGTGGATCCGAGGTTGGAATCGATTCCATAGGGATAGTAGTTTGATTTGGCCATAGAATTGAGGAAATTGTTATTTCCATTATCCACCAAAGAGTCCCCAAATACGAACAATGTTGTCACCTGTGCAGCATTTGATCCTATTTCATGATCTACTGCACCTTTACTGTTACTATTAATATTAGTGGATGAAAACACATTCACCACCAAACCCATCATCACTACATGATGAACTAGTACTGTTATGCTGCAGCAATGACCCCTTCTCATTGCCCCAAATAATAATTATGAATGAGATGGGAATTAAGTTATTTCGACCTAGTCTTATTTTAATTGAGAAAAGAAAATAATATATTCTTTGAAATATGAAAGGTCATGCTTTGAATGCAATATATATATGTAGAAATTTTATACACATGGAATGAGCTGCTGTTGCTATTTTTATATATATATATAAAATGTGTGTGTCATGATCTCCTCACTTCCTAGGCACCTTTTCCTAATTTTAGAGCAACTAATTCCTAATTTTAGAGCAACTAATTCCATATATAGCACCCTTTTCAATTTGGATGCATCCTCTTCAATTGCATTCTTGCAATGTACGAATAGTGTGAATCAAAAATCATTTGATCACACTATTTTTCCAAAAAACAATTGGTTAGATCAAACAATACCATCTAGACTTTCCCAATTCACAATAACCATATTGTGCATGTCCATTTCTGTTTCTTATTGTTGTGAATCTGGTTTTCCCCTGCCGAAATACAACGAAAGTTTTAAATTTTTAAATGTTGACATTCAAAATTATTGTATGAGTACTCGTATGGTTTTAATAAAGATTCATAGGGCGTTTGAAAATTTTACCTTTAGTGAAATATTTACTTGGCTCCAACTATTACGGGATTAGCGGAAATAGCTTTTGATGTATTCCTTACGAACTTTCTTCGAGGCTCATTTCTTCAATCCTTCTATCAAGTCCACGACTAGATCAATTGTTCATCTTCTAAATTGCACTAGAAATTCAGGATGATTTTACGTTGAGATGGAAGAACGGGTTGACGACTCAGATCTTCAATTGATATGAAGTGGCCGAAAATAAGGAGAGTGGAAGGAGGTGTTTTCGAAAATCCCTTCGCTTGGAGGCTAGGGTTTTGAAATTATGAGTGGAATTCTCCTTAACCCTAAACACAATACACATATATATAAGCTTAGGGCACATTAATTAAATTAAATATTTAATGAGCTTAATCAATTAATTATTCTAGTCCAACTAGTTTAATTAATTAATTAATCTTTTAAAGTCCAATTAAGAACCTTAATAATATGTATGTTGGTCTTTTACTCCTACAAACTCATTATACATACACCTATTACATTTAATTTAAATCCTTTATAAATTCAACATTTGAATTTAATATTTAAATTATAAATTCAACTCCTTGAATTTATCTCTTCCAAAATTTAAGAGTCATAAATTCAACTCCTTGAATTTATTTCTCAATGTTTTATATAAATTCAAGTTTTTGAATTTATTATCTCAACAGAGACTAAATAATCCAGTACTTGTGTGATCTTTAATGGTTCAGGGATACAGATATCCGTATGTTCACAACTCTTTGTGATTCAGGACATATTTCTTCATTCAGGCTTACCCTAATTTGCATTATTCTATGTATCAACAATTGATAATGAGAATGTCAGAAATCATATATCTGATTAAACCCATCGAATCATGGTAAGAGCGTCTAGTAGCATCGTCCCATGATTCCCTAGGTATCACCGATAGTGCCTTCAAGAATCAGTCGGTTATGATTAATATACAGTATAGTCCCTTCATCTCATATATCCTGATCGAATCTGCAACCATTAGTTCATCGAGGGTTGCATAAGAATTCGATAACTATGTGACACATATTTGATAATAGATAGTGGAATCGCAAGTACAATTGGAGAAGTCCTTCCCTAATGTACATCTCATACTCTGGCAAGATAATTCCATGCACTATTATTTCATCAGATCACATAAGACATCAACACCCATATGTGAGCAGTGAATTCCTGACTACAATGCACTGGTTCCTACATGTGTCGCAACTGTACCCAATCTCGCCACCTGATGACCCTCCTCGAGTCGGTAAACGAATCAAAGCATAGCCCTAGCATATAGAGCCTCGGTGTTGTCCCGGGTCGTAAAGACTAATGGTGTACAATCTTAACCACAGACTTATCCTCTCGATGAATTATAACCACTTGGAAAGTCCTAGGGAGGGCAGTTCGGTACAATCATCATATGACTACCAATCTGCGTGTTTGGACATCTCTATGCTCTTACCAAGAAACGCGGTATACAACATCACAAATGCTAGTATCGAGCTCAAGCGACCTTTATCCATGTTTTAGGTGTCTGAATTGACTAGGAACGAATTTAGATTATACAGTGTTTACAAATGAGTTTCAACATTGAAGTACGATTCGTTTGTATTAAAGTATAATCAAGGTCTTTATCTATGTTGATCACATGTGTATACAGATAATTCAATCATCTGAAGTTTGTCAAAATGGTGGGAAATGAGCTACAGTTGTCCATTGTTTAGTTGATGTCGAACAAAATGACAATCATTTTCGATGTGCTTCGTTCTTTCGTGGAATATAGGATTTGACGCGATATGTGTAGTTGCAAGGTTGTCACAAAATATGACCGATGGCTGGGGAGAATCTAATGATACATCTTTGAGTAAGGCTCGTAACCAAATGAGTTCACTTGCAATAGATGCTAGAGCGTGATACTCGGCTTCGGCAGAAGAGCGAGAGACCGTGACTTGGCGCTTTGCTTTCCATGAGATGAAGGAGTAACCTAAGAATACACAAATCCAGAAGTTGATTTACGGGAATCCACACAAGAACCCCAATGAGCATCGGAAAAGGTCTTATGTTTTAAGGGAGATGCTGCAGAGAAATAGAGGCCTTGACCCGCAATACTTTTGAGGTATCTCAAGAGATGGTGAATAGCCTATAGATGAGGAGATCAAGGCCGAGATACGAATTTTCTTAGCTTATGTACTTCATAGGTAATGTCTAGACATGACAATGTGAGATATAGAACTCGAACAACTAGGCGGCAGTATTGTGTGACATCGGGCAGAGGGTCGCCATCACAGGAGTTGAGAGATGTCTTAAGATCCATGGGAACATGTACCAGTTTGCTACCCAAATAACCAGCGTCTTCGAGTAATTGGAGAGTATATTGGCGTTGAGATATAACTATACCCCGTGAGGACTGAGCGATTTCCAATCCCAGAAACTATTTCAAGTCCCAATGTCCTTGAGTTCGAACTGATAGTGAAGAAACACCTTCAGAGAAGTGAGAATATCTAGACAAGGACCTGCAAGAATGATATCATAAACATATACTAAAAATACTACAAAGAAAGCCCCGGAACCCTTGGTGAATAGAGAGTAATCAGATTGGGATTGCATAAAGCCAAATTCAAGGAGGGCTTGAGAAAACTTAGCATACCATTGACGTGAGGCTTGCTTAAGTCCATAAATGGATTTATGGAGACAACAAACGAGTTTGAACATGTTCTGGTCATGCTCCCCTGGTCGATGTGATCCGGAGAGAAGGTCCATATAGACTTCTTCGAAGAGATCACTATTAAAAAAGGCATTATTGACATCTAGTTGAACTAATTTCCAATTCGGAGCGACAACGAGCAACATTTTGACAATAAAAGTTTTGCCATCGGGAAAAAAAATGTCCATAAAATTGATTCCTTCTTGTTGCTTGTAACCCTTTGCGAGCAAGCGAGCTTCGTAGAGCTCCACAGGCCCATCTACGCTCATTTTCACTTTATAAACCCATTTGGAACCAATGGAATGCTTACCAACCCAACCAGTAGAGGGACAACCAACCAAGTGTTATTCAACTCCATGGCCTGCAATTCAAGGTGCATGGCCTCTCGCCATTCTGGATATTTGACTCCTTGATGATAGAATTGTGGTTCAAATGAGATGGGATATTTAAAGAGACAGATTTATAAAGAGCAACTAAAGAATCATAGGACAAAACTTGGTAGATCGGATATCGAATATGATGGGAATCATCTTGTTGGAGTTGGATAAAAGATTACAACGATAATCACGAAGGTAGGATGCCTAACGATGGGAGCAAGATGATCTGCGAGGTGCTGTAATATCATATCGACAATTAGGAGATGGTGGAGTGGAGTTGGGAATGGATGTTTTAGGATATGTAGGAATAAATGATTTTGGTACGACGAGATCCGAAAAATGATCAGGCATGGAATCCAGTGAATGGATAGAGTGAAAAGGAAATATATGTTCATGAAACATAACATCCCTTGACGAGAATATTTTATTGGTCTCAATATCAAAAATCTTGTATCCTTTTGTTCCATGCAAGTAACCAAGAAATACACATGGTGGAGCACGAGGGTGGAACTTTGAGCGGTTGTGAAAAGTCGATGCAAAAACTAGGCATACAAATACTTCGACATTCGAGTATTCGACAGGTTAAGAGTAGAGAAGTTCATAAGGTGCTTTGTGACCAAGTTGAGGAGAAGGAGAGCGATTAATAATGTAACATACAGTGAGTAAGCATTCAGTCCAGAAATGAAGGGGAACTCGTGACTGAAAGTAAAGGGCACGAGCCACATTTAACAAATGTCGGTGCTTCCTTTCAACTACAGCATTTTGTTGAGGTCTATCGACACTTGAGAACTTATGTAGGACGCTTTTTTCTTATTTCAGGAGTATTTGATACTCTAGTTAAGTCTGGTAGATACGTTTTAGTGATGATTTTCACTTGATGTATAGGCTTGGATTAGACCTGGTGGTTCTGGTTTTTCCTATGGATTATGATTGCAGTGATAGAGGTACGAAAGTACTATCCGAGATATCATGATCGAGTATACATTCTTATATGTGTTGCATGATTATTTGCTGCATTGATATATGTCATATGATGCATGCTATTATGTCACGCTTTATGATGCATGTTGCATTTCATGTTGAGCCGTATCTCCTTCGAGATAGCCTTTATTGTTGAACTGTATCTCTTTCGAGATAAGCTATATCTTCTGGGGCCGCTTAGCCCTGTCTTGTGGACGCATGGACACCGGGAGTACACAATGGCCGATGAGTCGGGAGGGCTTCGGTGATCCGGGACATTTCAGGTCCACGTCTGATCTTGTAGTGGATGTAGTGACCCCGAGGAGTACCACGCGACACTATCCACTTGGCGCCTCTAGACTGAGCATGTTGAAATCTTTTGTGATTCCTATTTCTTGACAACCCTGGTATCATATCATAGCATGTGCATGCCATATAAGTTTGTATACTGATGCTTTTGTATTAGGCGTTCTTATCGCTCACGTCCTCAGTTTTGTTTATTTTGGACACCCCATTCTCACGGGACAGGCCTCAGGTTGGATGTCTCGGGAGGAGGAGGAGGACGTTGAGTAGTCGTTTGATTTAGTTTATTAGTACTGTTTTGATTCGATATGGTTGTACCGTATATTTTGGTTTGAGTTATTCTGGACTTCGATTGGGTTGTATAACTATTGTTTATTAATCGTTTTCGCAGTTATCTTTGATTATTATTATTTAGGTTAACTGCATGCTTAGTTATTGATTAGTAAGTGATTTTGAAACGGGTCACTACATAAAGTTTCGAGTTCATGAGCTAGGGGTTATCTTTTTCGAGTGACAACAATCGATCCTTACGGTATTGCTTCGCATCGATTTCTTTTGAGTTTAACTCCCCGAACTTTTTGAGCTGAAAGTTTAAGTCTAAAGTGAGTTTTTTATTGGTAAGTTTGAGCTACAAACATCGTGTTTTATTGCTTTCGTGATTTGATTTGAAAATCCAAGTCTGAGGGGTTCAAAAAGCACGCATGGCATACTATCGACTTTTCTATATGGAGCAAATTTGGACGTAAGAAGCAGTCACCATCTCTTGTATAGTTGTATTCAATGCATAAATTAGCTTCGAGATTGCTGCCCATCGCTTTGCGTTTTGGTAGTATATATGCTTGATCTAAGTTCAGTCAGGGTGTTAGGATGTTCCCGAGCTTATGGCCGGCATAAAGTTAACGCACACATATATTTTAGAAAACGCACTCATTGTTTTATAAATATATAACATACTATCGTAGACTTTTTTGTTCTCCCAAAAAATTTACGATAAATGAAAAATATGACCAATATCATATTAAATCCATACTTATCAATTATATAAGTCACACTATATTCTTCAGAATTTTAAGAACCTGAATCATGATGGAAAACAACAGTTTGAGTTGTCTTAAGACAATCATATTTGATTAACTGTCGTAATCTCAACAATTTGAATCCATGGGAGACAAAGAATTACAGGGTAGGAGCTCGTTCAGCTGATCCCGCAATTACTGTGAGTAAGTTGTTGCCAAAGGGATCACTCAAGTGTGCCGCAAGGTTTTCGACAGGTCCCTTCCCAGTCACATATGCCTGGATGAAGAAGCCAAGCATGGAGAACATGGCTAGTCTACCGTTTTTGATCTCCTTCACCTTCAAAATTGCTGCCTGGTCCGGGTCATTTGCAAGCCCCAATGGGTCAAAAGGACCACCAGGATGAAGCTTGTCTTCTAGATTCTGCACAAATTTTGGACTAATTGTTATTCTTGTTGATCACCATATGAGAGAATCCAAATATTAACACGCATGGACATACCAATCCATTGATGATTCTGTAATATTCGGCACCACCAACAAGCGCAACCTCAGCAATCACAGCCAGAACAAGGTTAATGGGGATGTTTTTTCCGAAGTAATACAACGTGTTCCCATCAAGTAGCAGAGCACCGGTCTACAGAAATGAGGATGCAAAGGTTGAAAGATGAGAAACATCAAAATGCAGTTAAGATCGACAAATTACATTTCCTGAACTGTTAAAAAATTTCTGATTCCAGGAAGCTTCACAACAACACAGAAAATCAAGTTTATATATCAAAGGTAAGATGGACAAAGAAAACAAGAAAGTAGATAGCCATAATACCTTGAACCAAACAGCTTCTGGTCCGCAGTAAGCTCCGTATTTGTTAAAGGCCTCAGGGATTACAAAGCCAGCAGCGCCAAGCATGGCCCATCTTGCGTGAATAAGTTCGTACGCTTGATATCTGAATATGAAAATGCCAAATATTTCAATCCTCTTGTGACTCAAATGAAATTGATCATAAAGCGAGCATCAGTTGAAATTCCGAGAAATATCCCTTACTTGGCAAAGTCGGCCGGTTTCTTGCTGAGGCCAAAGGGATCATACCCATAGCTGCATATTCAGAGAAGCATAACGTATGTAAATAGATCTGCAAGGCAAATTCAGCTAACTGCAAATATAGAGTACACAAGTACTTACTCTCCGGGGACTTCGCCTGTCAGGTATTCGGGGACTTCTGATCTGTCCAAGAGCCCCTCAGGCAAGAAGATTCTCCTGTCAGGCCCTGAAATTGGAAAAAAATAATCTAGAGACAAATAGACTACACTAAAGCTGAACGAAATCAATGACTTGGGCATGCAATTACTCACCGTACCACTTGGCCAGTTCATCGTCAGCTGCAGGGGGGGGCGCCTTAGCCTTGGCAGCGGCTTTCTTCTTGGAGAAAAGTGCTACGGTTTTGAATGTGGCGTGGTAGGAAGGAGCTGGAGCAGATCTAAAGGTGAAATTAAGGGGATTGCCTAGAATCTCGGACTTTCCAAGGGACGCAACCGCGGACGATGCAGCAAGAGAAGCCATTTGATGTTGTTGGAACTTGGAAACAATATGAAGATGGTGGCAACTAAAAAGCTAGCACTGGTGGACGTGGATGTGACACATAGGACACCATTTCTTGTAATCTGATTGTAATCTGACGAGGCCTTTTGATAGGCTGGGATTTGGATCATGCATAGGTCTACTCTCACTCCCTCTGATATGGATAACATTACCTATCCCCGAATATTTTTTAGTAGTAAAAATGGAACATTCTATTTTCTTTTTACGGATCCATCATGGTAATTAATTATGTGATTGATAGTTTCATCATAATTTGGTATGTAAGCGCTAATCATATTCATAAATTAATGTTAAAATTCCAAGTTTTCTCCAAANATTTTTTTTTTTTTTTTTTTTTTTTTTTTAATCTGAACCAAACATACACGATGTAATTAGACTTGGAAGTTCAAGTCCCATAATCCCATTTTTCCTTGCTTACACGTATAGTTACAGTATTTGATCTTCAAGAGATAATTTCCGTTCAAGAGTAAAACACAACAGACACAAGGCAAATATATAAATATCAAGAGATCAATCTGCATTAGAAAATAATACAATACTAGTAGAAAAATATATAGTAACCACATACACGTCCAAATTAATCGTTATAAAGCTAGCCTTTGCAAAATAATTTTAGATTAAACGAAAAGCTAGCACATGAAGTACTTAGCTTATTAATAAACAGTAAACCAAACTTATAGCTAAAAATCTATAACTTAATTATGCCCCAAAATTGTTTATCAATTCATATGTAATTATTATTAATTTCATATTTCTATTTTTTTTGTCATGAATTTTATGGTCAACACTTGAAACTTCGAAATAAAATCTGAACAAAATATATCTTATTAACGATAAATAACTCTAAATATCTAGTCTTTGACACTTCAGGATTTAAAAAACATATCCATTGAGAACAAATTGCCAGTAGAGTTAACATTGTGCTACAAAATATATCAAATATCTAAATTGTCTTGGAGCTGAATATAATTCTCTAGTTCGATTATCTCAACTACAGATGCATCACCAACTTTCAGGCAAACCGATTATGCGGTTTTATAACACCAGCGGCCTTGCCATGATCAAAGCAACCTTTAGGACGGATTCGTTTGTAGCATTAATTGGTTGACTTAGACTGAAAAAAACAATGCGTAGCTTGAACTAAACAGTTTGATCAAGCTCAACAAAAATTGTAGACAAACAAGTATATCAATGGACATACGGCCCACTTACAAAAACATGTTTGGAACGAGTGATAATGTTTGTCCTCGGTTATTTGTTGTACATACTCAACGTTATAAACAAAATCATTATTATTTTGTACATAAAATTGGTCACTCCAAGAAGCATAAACTACATTTTTTCAGAAAGATTTTCATACTAATACAAAGTTTTTTCCATGGGGCTGCCTGCTACCCCCTGGCTCGGTAAGTAAGATTTTTATAACCTGTGTTAGAGAATAAAATGGCACATGCTATACATTTTATTCAAATCTTCAGATCTAGATCTTTGAAAATAATTTTGAGAACAACCATGCATCAATGGAAGGGGAAAAAACACTGAACATTACTAGGTTTGGCATGTTAAAGTAAGTGTCCAACAAGTGTGACTTGAACTTTATCGACTTTTATGTAAAACGTTCTTTATTTTAATAATATTTTATGATTTTATCCGAATATAATATTTACTTTATCTATATCAATGCAAGCCGCATATCTAAAGCCTTTGAATATACAAAAAGTTACTCTGAAGTCTATGTCTCAACGAAAGATAATGAAACTCGTTAACAAGTATATCGTATATTCTAAATTGGTTTCTAGTCGATTCAACTAACTAAAATAAATATAAAGGTCGCTCGAGCTTGAGACTATCATATGTGATGTAAACGCCATGTTTCACTGATAATGACATGGAGATGTCCATTCATACAGATTGATGATCATTTGATGAGGCACTGAAAAACCATCATTCGGACGTTCCAAGTGGTTATAACTTATCAAGTGAAAATGTCCATGGTTTTGGTTGTACACCGTTAGTCCATAGACTCGAGACAACATGGAGGCTCTGCGTACTAGCTTGCACTTTGACTCTTTTACCGATTCCACTGAAGGTCATTGGGTGATGAGGTCGGATATAGTTTCGAAAGACGTATGAGCCAATGCATTGTCGTCGGGGATTCACAGCTAGCCTAAGAGCGAAGATATCCTATGTGATTTGATGAGCTAATCATGCAAGAAATCTCTGGTCAAAGTCAGACATGTGTATCATGAAAAGATGTTTCATTAGTTGTATGTATCATGTCACTGTTATTAGTCAAAGATACATAATCTCGTTATCAAATTCATTTGCGACTCTTGATGTAACAATCGTTACAGATTCGATATATGAGATGAAGAGATCGTACTATACGTTTACCATAACTTAAAATTCTTGTAGGCAGTATCAGTGATACTTATGAGATCATGAGACGATGCTACTAGACTGTATTACCATGATCTGATGGCTGCAATCAAACTTGAGTTCTGACGTTCTTGATCAAGGAGTTGATGAAAAGAATTAGGATAATTTGGGTAAGTCCGAATAAGAACAAATGTTGTTTTGAATCACATAAAGTTGTGAACCAACGACTAGTTCTCTCGGAACCATTGAAGGTCACACATGTATCAAATTCTGTATAATGAGTTCACAGTTATTATTTACTGCATTTGGAATATACTAATCAAATAATAAATTAGTAGTAGTAACTACTAAATATAAGATTCTCATGTAATATTCTAGAACAGTATAAACTTAATTAATTGAAAAATAATCAATTAAACAATTAAATAATTGTTATTTAATTATGTATATACATATATATTATCAAAAATTGATAATGACTGGATTATGCATAGTATTTTCAAGAGTGAAAAATACCAATACGAGTTTTTAAATAATGTCAAAATTTATAATCTTGACTCAAGAAGAATTCTGGTGAGATTGGAATATTATGTTTGTTAAATACATATTACCAAAGTTTTGATAATACACAATTTGACATAACAATTACACAACACAAAAATCTATTCTAGATATTTTCTATCCCTTCTCTCCCTCACAAATCACTAGGCCACTTCATTCGAGAAAGAAGCATGCTGTCAACCACCTCCACAGCTCCACCGTTCGTCGTCGTTGGCCCACCACCGCGGCCGCCGCTCCGATGCTGAAATTTCAAGATTTCGACGATTGAATCTCAAAGCTAAATTTCTCCTAGTTTTCTAGTGCAATCTAGGAGCGAAACAAATTCTTTGATCGTGGACCTGATTCAAAAATTTAAGAAGGAAGAAAGACCAGTGGATCCGTTTTTAGGGATTTACAAGAATGTCTAACTCCGTTAATCCTAAACTAGCTTGGTGACTAGCGATAAATACAAATTGGTAAATCAAATCTAAACATCATATGGATAAATTAAAATATACGACACCCAAAAATATTTTGAACATCAAAACAGAAATTTTAAACTTTCGCTACATCTTGGATGAGAAAAAACGATACTTTAACGGCGATATCAAAGATAAGTTTCTCAATCATATGATTTATATTGTTTGTTGTTTCAATTATGTTTAGTAATGTTTTTCTAACTGCATCAGAAAATATTTCAGAAAATCGCCGCACCAAGAAATTGAAATTTCAAAAAAAAATTTTGCTAGCTGCCTGAAACTAAAAATTTATGCATGCTGTTTGGAATAGTTCCAACGCACGTGTACAGCGGCTGCCCAATGCACATCAAGATAACGGCGACCGCCCATAAGTTTTTAAAATAATTTTTTCTACGCAGGACAACATATTTCCCTGCCAATAGTTTCTCGAATGATCAGGGCAGCTTCCTGCCAACAATTGCTCGAATGATTAGGTAGCTGTTCCTTATAGGCTCGAGTTGAATTGGGCTCGGGGCGATTTTTGAATTTTTTCAATGTTTTTGGCTAAATTGATATTTCATGAAATAATTGTCAAATTTATCCTTATAATAAATTTTTGATAAAATAATTGGTTTTTTAAAAATAAAATAGATAATAAATAATTAGATTTTAATTATTATGGTAAAAAAATGTTTACAAAAAATTTAATTGTTAATGAATAAAATGAAGTAAAGTAAAGCTGTTTATTTAATTTGTTAATTTATTTCTAATTATGACGGTTAGTGATAACTTTACAAGATACATAATTTATTGATAAGATATGACATTGTGTTTTTAATATGACACAAGATATATATGGAAAAAAATGATCGAGAGCCACGATCAATTTTCTTGGTGTATGTTATGATATTTTACATCGTTGTATTTTTAATTTTATGATAATTATTAAAGTGGGTCTATCTATAGCCCGTAATCCCCTCTTAAATTTGTATTTCAATGTGTCATGAAAATTTAATGTAATTATTAGATTTAATGGGATATCAAAATTTGAAAATGGTAAGCCCAGATTCTCAAGTATTTTGTAGATCGAAAACATGTAAAATATTGAAAGCTAATAGTTTAGGGTTTAGGTTTTTTTTTGGGTTTTGGGTTGAGGGTTTTAGGGTATCCGGTCTTTGGTTTAGAGTTTAGTTTAGTTTTTTTTGAAGAAACACTGCCAGTGTGGCGGGGGGTTTGGCGGACCTCTACCTTTAAATAAATAAAGCAAAAACAAGTGTCAACCATACAATGAAAATAAACCTAAGTGAGGAGCGGACTAGACCAAGACTCCTCATAAGGCTAAATATAAATGAATGCAAATATAAAGAAATCAAAGTAAATAGATAATAATAGGATCTCTCCATGCAAATAACACCAAGGCCCTCATAGCGGAACGGAGCATATGACCATACTGTGAGCATCTTCAGAAGCCAGTGAAAGCATTGGACTACCCAGAGTCTTGGAGGAAGAAGTGTTCAAAGTCAAAGTAGATTAATACAAGGAGGACGTCTGTGCTTGCCAGGGCTCCCTGAAAAATTGATGGTGAAAGTGGCTAGGCAAAAGGACCGATAGCCAGCGCCCGAGGCTCCAATACTCATGAGTACAAGTAACTGACTCACCTATACCCCAAAGATGTGATCTTGGACATCTGATTCCGCATAGGTGGCATATCTAGTTTCCTCACAGGATGCGTCAGGCGTCTGAGGCTCGCCAGAATGAGACACACAATATAAGTAGCGGAAGAGTGTCTCAGGCATCTAAATTCCACCCAAAGGCAGCGACTGAGAAACATAAACCGAGATGGCAAACGTCAAATTCTGCCCAAGGAGGAATCACATAGGAGAATAATCATGACACCGAGAAGACAAACACACATGCTCACACTCACACACTCAAAGGCACACAAACCCACAAACGCACACCCACACACACCCATATAGGGACCCAAGCTCCCCTAAACACACACACAAACGCCCAGATCCACAATCACAAAAACTCACACACACCACAACACTTACTAACACAGCCTCAGACGAAAGAAAATGACTAAATTTTTTTTGGCCATTTTTTTGGCCAAATTATTATTATTATTAATTTTTTTTCAAGAATTCTCGATGCAAAGGTATGGGAGCCCGGAAAGTTCTGAACAGGCAAGGATCGTGAGACGTCTACTCGTTTTAAAAGTGCGTAATTTTTTTTTTAAAAGCTCGCAATGGCCAAATAACATTTGAAATCATCGTATTTATTTGGCAATAAAATTAGCGCAGTTTAAACTAACCAACATCCAAAATCATCGGAATACCCTCAACGTATATAAAATGTTTAACCCCTCTCAAATCTGATAAATAACTATGCGGAAAAATCATGCGGTCCTCGAGCCGTGTCACCGCACCAGTGCTACCAAATCAGAGTCCAGCACCTCCCGCCTCCTCAGAATCTATCTCACCTGCATCACACACGCCTAGTGAGTCTATAGGCTCAACACACCTGTACCAAAAATAACAAGTACATACACAGGCACACAACAGTGAAAAATATCATACTCAACATAACCTTCATGAACTTAAAAGCGTACATAAACATGTCGTGTAAAATCATGTCGTGTCAAATCATGTCATCTCGTATCATCATATACATATCAAAACAGCTCATCGTGTCATCATAAACTTAAAATTTTATTTTTAATTGGATTCAGTTCATTAATTGTGACTTTCGTATCAACACTATCGTATCAGCTCTATCGATGGATCCATCTATAAAACGTGGTACTCGGCGGCGGGGGACATCAGCAACTGCATTACCCGTCCACTAAGCCTTGGCCTCAGCTCATCATCTCATATCATCGTATACATATACTTCGTCAGTCACAACCATTTCTCATCCTTCAAAATTTTCAATCATTTTCACCCCTTAGTAAAAACATGCAAAAATGCAAATTTTCCTTTAAACCAAGCATGCAGCGTATTAATCGTAATTCCATAAAAATCATGAATATGGTGCGTAAAATTTTAAAATATCATAAATTTGCGCTAAGGGTGCTACCATGACCAAAATCTCACCCTGGGTGCAAAATGATCATTTTTCCCCTGGAATCCAATATTAATGTCGTGCCCCTAGACGTAAAATTCCACGTTTTTGACATTTTCTTAATTCCATTGACTCTAACATGTCCCAAATAATTATTTAAGCCTACAAGAATTTTTCAATATTTTTATTTTGCTTAAATCGATGAATTTTAAATTAATCATTAAATATAACATATTAATGTGTTTTAATCCCGAATTAAACCAAATTTTAGCATAAAATTCCCATGTTCGATCGTCTAATGAGTTTGTTCCAGCAGCGCTCGGGTCTCCCTAAGCCGTGTCTCAGACCCATCAGGGCCTGTCCATGGCTTGGTTCGGCCCTCTGTGCCACTGGTTAAAGCAAATCAGTCGAAGCCCCTACCCACGAGCCGAAGCCAACAAGTACCGTAGCCTACTCTTACTCACGCTGCATGGTCTCCCTTCCAGATTACAAACCCTCTCCTTCATGGTGATAACAGACCCCAAAGCACACCATATGGCAGACCCCTTGCACAATATGAAGGAAGAACGTTAGTGACAAACAAGAGAATGCAAGAAACACATGAGAAGTCGGAAACCCATAATTCTCACGTTTGGATCGGGAGTTTCACAAACAAAACAACCATATTACAGCATGTATATATCGTGCATGATGCATAAAGAAGGATACAAATGCATGCCTTGATGATGTATACACGCGAGGAGATCGAAGAACGACCGCCGGAGGAAATAATCTTTGCAAGAAATGAAGTGGCCGAAGCTTTCTTGAGAAAATTCTTGCTGGAACCGAGAGAGCCAATTTGAAAAGAAGGTGTGTTGGCTGGTGGGGGAGGAATGTTTAGGTTAAGGGTTAATTACGTATCATTTAAATGGTTAACAATTAAATTAATGGGTCCTAATTTAATAATTAAAGGTTTAAAAAGGATTTTAAGCCCAACAAGCTTAAAAGTAGGCCCATTAAATCTAAACACACTCCCGAAAAATATTTCGTTTTGGAAAGATTTTGAAAATATTAGCCGAACCCTCAAAAAGTCTCCCGATTCGATAAAATTTGTGTATCGTTAAAAATAAAATCATGCGGGTAAAAATACCCAATAAAATCCAATTTTAGAAAAATACACTTAAAAACACCTTTTATTAGTTAATAAAAATTAATCATGTAATAAAAATAATATTTCTGAAAATTCTCCGGTCTTCATTTCTCGTTCGAGCGTGAAATGAATCTAGAAATCTTAATGCATGAACTTTTAAAATCTCATGCATTAAATCCTAACATGTATGAATTATGTATAAAATTTATAAAAATAATTAAACACAAATTAATGAAATAAACATGCATTTAATGTTTTAAAACAATTAAATAAAATACCAAAGAAATTTAATAACTTGCATGCATGTGGTTCACGTGGACTTTCAAATTTTTCGGGACGTTACAATCTAACCCCCTTAAATTGAATTTCGTCCCCGAAATTCGCTTATCCTCGATGAGGAAAAAGTTTAGACTCTTAATTCTAGTATCCCAATAACCACGCTTCCGCTGCGCTACTCTGGTAAAATAAGAAATAGGTTGTCCTTACGTCTCCTCAATCCTAATTAAATTTTTTTACCAAAATCCTCGTCTGCGAATCGAAACTTAAAATGACTAATGATGACTTAGTTCTATTTTTCAATTTCCTCAAATTTCTGACTTTCTCGTAATTCATCATACTAGAAATGGATGTCCAAACTTATTGCACCTTATTTTTCTTATACAATACCCATAATGATCATCAACCTATTATATTATCATTTATGCAGTTCGACTTAAGAAACTTTAGCACCCAAAATTTACTGATCGATTTCTATCCCCGATAATACACTTTGCAGTTAAACCTTATCTCAATCCCATAATAATATCAGTCTAATATCCTTGAATCGAATCTTTATCATACGACATTAATCTTACGTAACTTTACTATTTACAAATATATCCCAAAATACTAATCGAATCTTTATCTTATGACATTAATCTTACGTAACTTTACTATTTACAAGTATATCCCAAATACTAAATCGTTGCAAAAACCGCGAGTAATGATAATCCAAACAACTCGAAATATACCATATCGATTTCCTACCTAAATAATAAAACCCTTCTAGCCTCAATTACATGCTTAAACTATTATATTCCCAATTACAATAAAGTTGAGGCCTAAGACCCCTGGACTTTCCTCATTGGAACGAATGTCGCATACTTACGTATCCTCAATGCTTAATTAATTCTAGCGTATAAAACTGAATAAGTTATCCCATGATAGCTTGAGACTAACTCTAATAATTCAACTTCTCTTATAACCCCATAGAGTTCTAGAATTCCCAAGTCAAGATTTTAGATTTCTTACTCGGTAAAAATCTCAATATTCGTTCCTTGGTAACCTATGCTGAACACAACTAATTCCCTTTCGTTTTTTATTTCACACGAAATTTTCCGTAGGAAAACGTATTTCATAAACTTAAAATTCAAGCTTACGCAACCCAAATAGTATTAGATAACATAATTCCAACACACATATTCACTTATTTTAAAGTTTCTTAATGACTTAAAAAATTCCCTCCAGACAAGGTGCCTACCTCAATTCTTACACACGTCTATCAAGTAATCTATCCATTTATCATCCCAAACTTTCTAGAAAATTTAACCCCAAAAAAATATAATTTTAATTATTAAGATCATGATTAAAACTTATGCTACATCAAACTTTAAGCTCCCAAAAATTATCTTTCTGTCTAATCTTATAACTTGACTAATTGATAAACTTTATCTTAAATTGTTATCACCCCAAATTTTTAATTTGCCACATTATTAATTCACTAACGCTTAAATTTTTTAAGCCCAATTTTGATTCATCCTGCAATGCCTTTTAAATCATTCGCTTCCCACTTACTGCTAAACAAGTCATCAAATTTCTTAAAAATTGCAAAATTGATTATTACTTTCCTCGAATATTATCCAATTTGTCCTTAATCTCGAGAATCCAACAATTACCCATAAATTCTTGGCGTTCCTAATTCCACTTTATAGTTTCTCCTAACATAAATTTCAGAAATTTTAAGTTTATTAAACCCAATATCAATTCTCATAGCCTCGAAAAATTATTGATTTAACCCAAGTGTTCCTCAAAGTTGGAATTTAATCCTCAAAATATTCGGAATTTGCAATTTGGCCCTTAAAGTCCTCAAAATTACATTTTTTGGCCCTACCACTCTTCGAAATTTGCATCTTTGTCCCTCCACCTAAAAATTTTCGATTTTAACCTCATTAAACCTTAAAATTCTCGAAACTTAGAATTTAACCCCAAAAGTCAATAAATTCGAAAATAGTCCCTTAGAACTTTATTTTTGCACTTAATTCCTCAATTATTAGTTATTACAATTAGGTCCTAAAAATTCTCAATTCATGCAATTCAATCATTAAATCCCACTAGGTAGAGCATGCATCCTAAATAAATTCTACGTTTTTATACTTCCAAAAATCGTCGTAGTCTTCGAATCGTTATTCCTTACATGAAATCTTCAAAAATTAATTCAACTAGTAACCATGAACCATCAATATTTTTCTTATAAAACCTACATGCCCCAAAAACATTCATAATCTTCAAGATTAACTTATGATCCAAAAAGTGAACATCAGTACTACTAACCAAAAATCAATATAGACAAATCATTTCCAACTTTTCCCAATGCCCAAAAGCAAAATTCTTATTCATGTCCAATTCCACCACAAAGCCAGTATGCATGAAAATCATAAAATTTCTCATTTCATGTCGCAACATGTACAAAAATTTTAAAGCATCAAATCTCAAAACATAACGACAGATAAAAATGTCTCGTAAAACTTATATCATGTAAACATGCAGGTGATATCATAAAACTTCTAAAACATTTAAAATCTTTAAACTTACAGACTGAGATGCAGAAGCTGGCGGTGGCACAACCCTATACAGGACCCTTGCTCTGATACCAACTGAGACGTCGACTCGTTTTAAAAGTGCGTAAATTATTATTTTTTATAAAAGTTCGCAATTACCAAATAACATTTGAAATCATCGTATTTATTTGGCAATAAAAATAGCAAAATTTAAACTAACCAACATCCAAAATCATCGTAAACGTAAACGTGTCAAAATCGAAATACCCTCAACGTATATAAAACGTTTAACCCCCCTCAAATCTCATAAATAACTATGCGGAAAAATCATGCGGTCATCGGGCCATGTCACCGCACCAGTGCTGCCAACTCAGAGTCCACCACCTTCCGTCTCCTCAGAATCTAGCTCACCTGCATCACACATGCCTAGTGAGTCTATAGACTCAACACACCTGTAACAGAAATAACAAGTACATATACAGGCACACAGCAGTGAAAAATATCATACTCAACATAACCTTCATGAACTTAAAAGTGTACATAAACGTGTTGTGTAAAATCATGTCGTGTCAAATCTTGTCATGTCGTATCATCATAAACATGTCAAAACAGCTCATCGTGTCATCATAAACTTAACATATGTTTTAATTGAATTCAGTACATTAGTTGTGTATTTCGTATCAGCTCTATTAATGGATCCATCTATAAAACCGTGGTACCCGGCGGCGGGGACATCAGTGACAGCATTACCCGTCCACTGAGCCTTGACCTCAGCTCATCATCTCATATCAACGTATACATATACTTCGTCAGTCACAACCAATTCCCATCCTTCAAAATTTTCAATCATTTCCACCACTTAGTAAAAACATGCAAAAATGCAAATTTTCCTTTAAACCAAGCATGCAGCATATTAATAGTAATTCCGTAAAAATCATGAATATGGTGCATAAACTTTTGAAATATCACAAATTTGTGCTAAGGGCGCTGGCATGACCAAAATCTGACCCTAGGTGCAAAATGATTATTTTGCCCCTAGAATCGAAAATTAATGTTTTGCCCCTAGACGTAAAATTCCACGTTTTGACATATTCTTAATTCCATTGACTCTAACATGTCCCAAATAATTATTTAAGCCTACAAAAATTTTCCCATATTTTTATTTGGCTTAAATCGATGAATTTTAAATTAAACTTTAAATATAACATATTAATGCATTTTAATTCCGAATTAAACCAAACCTCAGCATAAAATTCCCAAATTAAAAACTTAGACTTCTAATAATTATTTGAGCTTAAATAAAATTTTTCATAATTTTATTAAGTTTAAATCTAGGCGTTTCAACTAATTCTTTAATTAACATTTCGTGCGACTATTAAATCCCGGATAAATCCAAAACTCATTATTTTGATCCCAAACTTACCAAACTCTTAAAAAAATCCCAAAACATATTTAGAAACATTCTTAGACATAAACTTGAGTCCATTTCAGAACTTAACCAATTCGTTTTAAAACTTGGACCGGGGTCCCGGTTTAACCCGAATCGAATCGAAACTTAACCAAATTCTTCGCAACTTTTACCCATAACTTATAAACAATTAAAAGTCCTAAAACCTAACAATTCCAGCCCCTAAACTCACGAGACCAAACTCTTACAGCTGCTGGAAAATTACTGGACATTTTCTCCAAGATCCCACTCGAACTCAAAGTGCTCCCTCTCCGCTATCTACGTCTCCAGCCCAAACCAAAATGGACCAACCCCGACTCAGCCTATTCTAGACCACCCTAGGACTCCTCTGGACCCAGGGCAACCACGGCTACAACTCGACGAACGAAACGCAGCTCGTATGCTCGAAGCTTACTCGCACGAACTAGGCGCCACCGATCTCCCTAACCATGTTCGATCGTCTAAGGAGTTTGTTCCAGCAGCGCTCGGGTCTCCCTAAGCCGTGTCTCAGACCCATCAGGGCCTGTCCATGGCTTGGTTCGGCCCTCTGTGCCACTGGTTAAAGCAAATCAGTCGAAGCCCCTACCCACGAGCCGAAGCCAACAAGTACCGTAGCCTACCCTTACTCACGCTGCATGGTCTCCCTTCCAGACTACAAACCTTCTCCTTCATGGTGATAACAGACCCCAAAGCACACCATATGGCAGACCCCTTGCACAATATGAAGGAAGAACGTTAGTGACAAACAAGAGAATGCAAGAAACACATGAGAAGTCGGAAACCCATAATTCTCACGTTTGGATCGGGAGTTTCACAAACAAACAACCATATTACAGCATGTATATATCGTGTATGATGCATAAAGAAGGATACAAATGCGTGCCTTGATGATGTATACACGCGAGGAGATCGAAGAACGAGTGCCGGGAGAAATAATCTTTGCAAGAAATGAAGTGGCCGAAGCTTTCTTGAGAAAATTCTTGCTGGAACCGAGAGAGCCAATTTGAAAAGAAGGTGTGTCGGTTGGTGGGGGAGGAATGTTTAGGTTAAGGGTTAATTACATATCATTTAAATGGTTAACAATCAAATTAATGGGTCCTAATTTAATAATTAAAGGATTTAAAAGGATTTTAAGCCCAACAAGCTTAAAGGTAGGCCCATTAAATCTAAACACACTCCCAAAAAATATTTCGTGTTGGAAAGATTTTGAAAATATTAGCCGAACCCTCAAAAAGTCTCTCGATCCGATAAAATTTGCGTATCGTTAAAAAAAATTTTGCATGAAAAAATACCTAATAAAATCATATTTTAGAAAAATACACTTTAAAACACCTTATATTAATTAATAAAAATTAATTATGTAATAAAAATAATTTTCCTTAAAATTATCTGGTCTCCGTTCCTCGTTCGAGCGTAAAATACATCTAGAAACTCTAATGCATGAACTTTTAATATCTCATGCATTAAATCCTAACATGCATGAATTATGCATAAAATGCATAAAAATAATTAAATACAAATTAATGAAATAAACATGCATTTAATGTTTTGAAACAATTAAATAAAATACTAAAGAAATTTAATAACTTGCATACATGTGGTTCACGTGGATCTTCAAATTTTTCGGGACGTTATAGATCGAGATATATCTGGGGTAAGCTGGACCTAGCTTAAAAGTATGTCGCCTAAGAGCATGGGCCTTCGTCGTTAATGCATCTGCCATAGAATTACCCTCCCGCTAAATATGAGAAATATGGATGGCACGCCCCTTCATAAGACATTGAATCCTATAAATAATATGATCAAGAGTCAACTGACACCGACGAAAACGGGGGATCTGAATAGAAATCTGAGAATCGATATCAATTCAAAGGGGAAAAAGGCTAAGGTCAGAACAAAGAAGAAGTCCTCTCCAAACTGCCCACATCTCCGCCCTGATATTGTCCCGACTTCGATGAATTCGCTGAACGAGAAAATCACATGGCCAGAGGCATCACGAGCAACCCTCCAACGGTGTACTCCCCGGGGTTACCTTTTGAACTCCCATCAACATTAATCTTGAAGACCCCAGTCGAGGGTCTTAGCCATCTAACCATGGTCATATTCTGAAGACGCCGAAGACTAACAGAGATATCTATCTCTCTCACCACCTAAAAAGAGCCCAGCTAGTGCTTGGGCTTAACAATGGAGGCCACGTGGCCGAGGCCAAGGTAGGATAATACCTGATGCTTCACCGTCTCCCTAGAGATGGGTAAGTGATGGTGCTTAGCATCGTTACGAGCAGTCTAGAGGAACCAAAGAACGATGTAGGGCAAAAATTCCTTCACGTGGCCCTGGAGTCCAATCTAGATTCTTCTTACAGGAATAGAGGAACATCTTGAGATCTCCAGTCTATGGAATCTAAGTACGGAAGACGGCACCGAAATAGTTCCAGACATGGAGAGAAACGAGGCTGTCAAGAAAGATGTGCGTGAAGGTCTCTGACTGATAACAGCACTGGCACTTAGATGCTAAAGCAACCCTATGTCGCTGTAGGACCTCATCAAGCGGGAGACAACTATGCCAGAATCTCCAGAGGAAGAAAGACATAGTGGGTCTCATCCAGCTCCCCCAGCATGTGGTTAAGAAATCGGACACAGTTCTACGCTAACTAACCAGCTTCCAGGCTGATTTCGTCTAGAAGACACCGTCTGAGCTATGAAGTCACGCTTCATAGGAGCTGCCGCTCGAACACACCAGTATGCAATATAGCTCGAGGAGCTCGAATCTATTCTTATATAAGATTATCAGAATCTAGAGTCCAATAAGGAAAGGACTCTAGCAGATATGGAATCCTACCAAATCTAGAATTTTAGTTATGGAAGGACTCTATCAATATGGAAAATTTTCTCCTATAATACCAGGTTTGTTTATTTTTTTCATTCACATATTCACTCATTCAAAGCACACACATTTTTCTCTCTATATTTTCCATTCTCTGACTTGAGCGTCGGAGAAGCTATGCCAGAATCACCTTCCGGCCCTCTTCTAACGTTCTTGTTTGTGATCCTAGCATATTCGGAGATCCGACCCGAGCTCCCAGGACCAAGATTCGAGCTCCCGATAAGTATCTCAGTTTTCATCAACATTAGAGAGCTAGGGTTCTTTCTTCTTCTTTGATACCATAAGTTTACATGCTAAGCGAAGGAAAATCATTCAATTTTCAAGACTAAGGATCAAGGTAAGCTTATTAAGCTATTTTACTAGAGTTTTAAGTTGGAACTCAAATAGGTGATATAGTGAATTTTATGGTTTATGCCTAAAGGTTGATTTATGTTTATAGATGAAATGATTAATGGATTATATGATGTTTTTACAGATTAAGAAAAAGAGACAAGAGTTCAATCCGTACTCTAAGCTTAAGATTAAACTATAAGCAACTGATTGTAAGTAGAAGTTCTTCTTTGCGCTCACATGAGTGGACATATATATTCTACTATCAAAAAAACAACACAACGTAGTGGGTTTCCACTTATTACGATATTTTACACCACTACTATACTATGACCACCCCATATTAGGTCATGGTAATAGAGAAACTATGCTGATAAGCAAAACTTGGTCAAGAATTTATTAAAGCAAATAGATCTTCGTCTTTATAAGGATCTTGGGCATCTTGAGTTTGATCATCCATATGAGTGTCAGTGCCTTCAATGATTTGGGATATGTCTCCAAAGACTTCTGTCCACATATCAGAAATAGTTCTTTTATCCATGTATTGGAATAATTCTTTGAGAAGAGAAGCACGTGTAGGAGTTTCTGCATTTAAACTCTTCAGCACTTCTTTTTCCGGTCCGATGGCAATTATTCCATGTCGGTCATAAATTTTTCCTTCTGCGAATAAGTCTTTTTTCCCCACCATTTGATTAGGATTTTACGAACAAGAATTGTAGGGGTGAATTTTAATTCGTATTTTTCTCGTACTTGGTCTTGTAGACCATATTCCCATTTAATGATCCAAGGGACATTATAATTAATGGCAAATTGTAAAATACCATAAAGTGCTTCAAACTGAGCATTAGCTTGTTGGAATTTTCTCCAAATATTTTTAACATTACGAGGTAATATGGTTGGCACTAAGCCCCATAAAAAGAAAAAACGTTTTAAACCAGGTTGGTAAAAACTGATTATTATCATTTAGTTGGATTTTAATCCACCATGAATGTTTCCTTTGAGAATTTTCATATATAAGGATATTATCCCATGCCTTAATATAATCATGATAGTTATACATATTAGGCATAGCTTGAAAAGTGTTTAACTGCCAAGCTTGCCCTAACGGCAAACCCCAATTTGCAGCTGATATTACCTTTTTAATAATCATTTTAGAGAATGCATAATCTCTAGCTCGATCCATGTGTTGAATTTCAACAAATCCTGTTTCAACTAGAATTGTTTCAAAATAATCTTGTGTTTTTCTTCCATAAATTGTAAGTAAATCTTTATTTAAAAAGCTTTCAGATATATGAATTGGAGATAGACCTTTTAGGTCTTTATCAATAGGACAACAATTTATGCATCCCGAAAGTATATATGGATATTTAAATTCTTCTTTAGAACCTTTTAATGCAAATATTGCATTATGATAATATTGAATATCATATGCAGTGTCATCATCTGCGAATTCAGTAACGAGATCAAATTTATCCTCTGTTAAAGGAATTTTATCCTTTTCTGTGTTGACTCTTTTATTAGTCATGGGTTTGTTAAGGGCCTTTTCCTTATTAATGGTTTTTTCAAAACTGTTTTCCAAGTTGGATCCCTGTAAAAATTCTCAGATCAGAAAATCTAGCAAATAATTATATTTTCACAAAATATGTATAATGTCTAGATCAAAGCATGCTAATATAGCTTGCCATCTAGAAAAAAAATTTTTAGATGCTATAATTTTTACATCTTTTAAAAGAATATATTTTTCTGATTTGCAATCACCTCGTAATAGAAAATTTTTATTTAAAAGATCACTATCAAATTTAGTGATACATTTCACAATGGAAAGAATTTCTTTTTTAATAGTGGAATTCTTTTGAATATTATTCCATATGCCTGATGTATATCTTACAAGAATTTATTTAGATTCATTATTTATTTTTTGTTTTAAAATTACTCCATATCTAATTTCAGAGGCGTCTGTTTCAACAATTTTAAATGCTTCAGGATTAGCAATAGCTAGACGAGGAAGTTCTCTAACTCTTTCTTTTATTTTTTTATTGCTAGAGTATGACTATTAGCCCATGGTTGAGGATTTTTCTTCAATCTTTGAAATAATAATTTAAAATCTCGAAAGAGAAATCTTTATAAAAATCTCCTACGTAATTAAGACTATTAAGAAATCTTTGTAATTGATTTAAATTTTTAAGGTTATACGAGAAGCGATCGAGGAACGAAGACCGGTGACCATAAAAAGAAAATATTTCTATAAATAATTATTAATAATTATGGCTTAATTTATATAGATATTTTCGAAAATTAATGTTTTTAGGTGTTTTTAATCGTCGAGTCGTATTTTCAACCAGGATTCGATTTTCGATGGAAATATGAACTATTTGAAAATCCGGCTAATATTTTCACGAACTTTTATAAACGAAATATTTTAAATATGCACTAATAGGCCTATTATACCATACTAATGGGCATAAGCTTGCACATATGGATTAATTAACAATAAATAAGCTAAAACCCTACCCCAAACACACACAAACTCACGCCTCACAAACACTCCACACACACAAAACCCTAGCAGCACCAACACACACTCAACACGTGAAGGTTGAATGATAAAGCACGGTTTTTGGGGAAGGAATCATCCTAGGGTCTCCTACGTCAAAGTTCTTTGCATCACCAACGTGTTTTCGTGCGTAAATTAAGTAAAGGCACGCCATAAATCTTTATTTTATCATCCATCACGCCATATTATGTGTTACAATTATGTTTGCATGATAAACATGTTTACCTATGATTTATTTTCGTTTTTGTGCCAAAGCATGTTCATAACTTGTGTTTTAAGGATCCAAAACTCTTGTTATTATTGTATGAAGGCGATTCAATGTTAGGAGATTACGGAGGGATGTTTGTACACGAGTTTTAAGGCCACACGAATCACGGCTAATGGCTGCACACGCCTAGGGAGAAGGCACGATCGGATGGGGCTTGTTTGTGCACTAGTGTTCGACCAAGGGGCTGGGCACCGAGGGCTTGGCTAGGGCTGGGCTGGGGCTCAAAGAAGGTCATGGTAGAGGGGCTGGAATGTTCCTAGCAGGGCTAGGAACCGCAGCTGGGTGCTAGGGAAGAGTCCATGATCGCATGGACTCCCCACGCAAAAAGGAGAACGGCCATGAGAGGCAGCTGCATGGAGGGTCCAGGCACAAGCAAGGTGTCCAGGCTAGGTCTCGGTGAGGTCCAGGGTTAGTCTAAAGGGTTCGGGATGGAGTTGGCTCGAGCGGAGAGTCCTAGGGTATAGGGGGTTCTCGGCCGCAGCCCTTGTTCTTCAGGCAGGAGGTTGCACCGGCTAGGGGATAGTTCAAGGGGTCATGGCTGGTCAGCAGGGTCCATATGTGGTCGTGGAAGAGGTTGGCTCAAGGTGGCTCGGGCATGGCTCGACAAAACCGAGAGTTGGCTCAAGGGAAATAGGTTAGGGTTCGCTCCTTAGTGTTTTAAGGGCTAAGGGTTCAAACCATGGTCCACGGGGGTCGAATCATGGTTCACAAAGGTAAATTAGGTAATAAAAGCCTATGATTAAAATTTTGGAATTTAATAATAAAGTTGGAATTAATTCGAGAATTAAACGCTCTACGAATTAATAATTATGAATTAAATCATAAGCCTCAAAATTAAGCTAAATAAAAATATTAGAAATTTTTTTAAGCTTAAATAATTATTTGGGATGGTCTAGGGTCATCAAAAAGAAAGAAAAAGTCAAAATCGAGAAATCCTAAGTCTAGGGGTAAAACAGTCAATTTACACCAAAAATACATAGACATCATGGCAGTGTCCTGAATGCTGTAAAATATGTTGCATGCTTGGTTTAAATTTATGATATTTTATGATAAAACATTAAGGTTAAAGCACATGTTGCATGCTTGGTTTTAAAAATGAAAACGAGATACGTATATGCTTAAATTTTTATAAGTGATGATAATACGAAAGTTGGAGGAGGTGAATTGATTATGACTAATACGATGATACGATGATATGATGATATGTTTGGCCAAGGCTCAGTTGATTGGTGGGATTGTCGCTGATGTCCCCGTCGCTTGGTACCATTGTTAATACGTAGATGGATCCATCGACCTTCAGCTGATACGAAAGTTACAATGAAGGATCTGAATTCAACGAAAAAAGGGAATATGTATTTGTATATGATAATACGATAAATTATATGATGATATGGGACACGTATATGATTAAAAGTTAAAGTTTATGTCTACAAAAAACTATTTTACGTAAAAGTATTTTCACTGGTGCATGTGGATGTATATATAGTATTTGTTACTAAAGATTATGGTATGCTGAGTCATTAGACTCACTAGGTGTGATCGATGCAGGTGAGGATGAATATGATGGAGGTCTTGATGGCGCGAACTAGCTGGACTGGGAGGTGCACATTAAACCCGAGGACCGACTATAGATTTTCCACACTTACGTTAATGGTTTAAGCTACCTTAAGGGATTTTACTACTTTTTCGTGATATTCTAGGTTTTGAGAAGTTTTAGTAGGTTACGAGTTAATTTTGCTAAATGCTAAGTTAGATGGGAAACGATTTACGATATTATGCTTCGAATTTGTACGTTGAATTTTCAAATATTTAGATGGTAATTTTTATTTTAAAAATGACGTCTAAAATATGAATAGATAAATCTGCCGAAAATAGTAGAAAAAAAATTTCTAGTACATTTTAAAGAAAAACGAGTAGTAGACGTTCTAACAAGAATAGATGGATGATGTAGTTTCTCAAGTCAGTTCAGCATTCCATCTTTTCTCACAGATAGCGAGTGTTAACAAAAAGGGGGAAGAGAAACAACAGCCAGGACAAGGTAGTTCATCAAAGAAAAGAACTGAACATCCAACTGATACAGATCCAGCTGATAAGAAAGCCAGAAAGTGATGTTCAGTCCATTATCAGTCAAGACAAGAACTGTGTAGTTCAATTGATCTTATTATGTAAGAATTTGTACATTTATCAATTCTTATTATGTACGAATCTGTGCATTTATCAATTCTTTTTATGTACAAATCTGTACATTTCAAATTGAAGATTATTTTATCTACTATCAGTTACATCATTTCCCGAAATCTAAGTTTTTTCAAACACCTAAAAGGGGGAAATTGTTAGATATAAAGATTTCGGAGTTTGAAAAAAAAAGAATCATCATTAAGCAAAACTGATCAGCTAAACTGGAAATATAACTGATCGTATAAAATGGGTTAACTGAATTCATCCGAACTGAAGATTAACAAGATAAAAAATCGGATGCATTGGAACTGAACAAAGATTAACTGATTTATTAAGGTCAACTGAATGAGTTATCAGTTGGAACTGATCGGGACGACTTATATCAGTTCAACTGATCAGTCGAAATAGTTTGACACGTAATTAGTTAAGCTTCTCTAGAAATCGACAGAAGGCACAAAAGCTGAAAATTTAGAACACAACAGACTGAAACATCGTACTATCAACAGAGGGATGTTAACATACTCAGAAATGACGAATTAACGGATATGTATTAATTAATGCATTCAATGTTACCGTTGGTATGGAAGCCTATAAATAGCTGAGGAGTTCAGTGAGAAAAACAACTGTTTCTTTTTTAACAACTACCCGAGAACATTTGAAAGATTCAGTTATTCAAAGATCTGTTACGATATTTACACAGACAAAAAGCTAACACATCACAGATATATTCATAGCATTAAGCCTATCATTTGAGCGAATATACTAGCACATTACATTGAGAGATTCAATCTTTTGAGATCGGTTGTGCTACATTACTGAAATTAGCAAGATAATAAGAGTTTTAGTTTGACAGTGTTTAAGTCCAAATTGAAGTTGGTTATTACACTTGCTGTAATCAATCAAAGTTTTTTAGTGAAATTCTAGCTTCGTGATAGAAGGGGTGACATAAGACTATTTGAAGTCTCCGAACATCCATAAAAATCATTGTGTTTATTATCACACTTATTATTTCATTATTCAATCTATCAGTTGGTTTATTTCCGCACTTCAAACAGCTAACCGATTGATATCGACAACAAGATTCCGGAGTTCAGTTTATCACTAAACTGACCCACATTCGAAAAAGAGCCAAAAACTCTAAAGTATTTATTCAACCCCCTTCTAAACACTTTGACCCATCAAATCGATCCCAACACAATGTGTTTCCTTTTAGAAAATATTGCCAACTGTTACTAAATAAATAGGTAGATTAAATAATGTAGAGCCCAAAATCAGTTCACGTAAAACCAATGTATTTATTTAATTGTTAAATTATTTAACTAAGTTTAAAATGATTTTAGCGATGCATGACTTATTTAAATGCATTATTTTCAATTATTTATGTTTATGTGATGCACGTTAAAATGTATTCTTGAGTTTCATGTTTCAGGTGATTATTCGATGCGGGATCGAGGAAATGGGACCTGCGACGATTTTCGGTAATTTTAAATATGGTATTTATTTTAAGTTAGGATTGTGGCATTTTAGATAATTTATTTAGCTTTTAGCATTCTAAAAGCCTAATTTAATTTATTAGTATTATTTTTATTACTAATTATTTACCTAAGTATGATTAGCCCCTAATTACCCCTAATTTACTCTATAACACACGCACACACACATTAACACACGCACACACACTTTCATTTCTTTCCCATCTCAGTTTTTGTGTGAGGAGAGCAAGGTTTTTTAGAGAAAACCAGCAGCCACCCTTCCTTTGTCAAAATTCTGTGAATTTACGTTGGTTTCTTCAAGAAAAACTAGCCACATATCGTTCCGGATCAACCCTCGGACTCGTTCTGCTTCGGTATCGTCGGTTCGGTAATTTTAAATATCAAAAGACAAGTATAATGTGGGGCCCTTAACTCTTAATCGTGATTACAATGCAATTTGATGAGGGTTAATTAATTACAGCGGAAAACGAGTTTAAATTTTCTTTACAATGAGCCCAAAACACGTAACGAGTTTAAATTTTCTTTACAATGAGNAAACCTCAGCTCAAATTGTGACTCCCTCCAGAAGCACCCTCTCCGGTCTCCTGATATCGTGGAGTACCTGTCATTGTCTACATACAAAGACAACAACAGCCCCCTCTGGTGTGAGCAAAGCTCAGTCTGAAGCTACCACAATATATACCACAAGTATCTAAACAATGATATATGTATGCAATGCATGTATGTCGTGGAGACATCAGGTCGAATGCCCATCCACTGGACATATATCCGAACCAATCGAATCGCTATCAAATCAATGCTCGAGCTGGCACATCGGCCTCAATCAGTGATACTCGTATGATAGCGTCGACAAAGCGCCATCAAATCCCAAATCTCAATCAATCATCGGGGCCACATATGACTGTTTTAATGGTCACATAATACAAAACATAGCATCGTGTTCACAAACCCTAGAATCAAATCATATAATATCAGGGTATACAAGGATCATAGCTCAACGTGCATGTCATGTATGCCACATAACTCAACAAATAAGGCATATAGACATGTATTCTCATTCCAATCAATCAAACATATATCATATAATACAGATACCTGTCGTATGTTACCCGGTCGCAACATACCTTATTTCTTCGTTTTCAATCGACGTAGCTTTAAGATTTCGTTATAGAAATGCTATCTACATCAATAATACATTCATTTCAATCAATAAATCATTCAAATTCAATAATATAAGTTTCAAATATCCTTTGAAACTTCAAAAATTCATATCAAATCGAAATCATAACATAATTCAATTCCGACTTCAAAACTTAGTTTATTGTCGGTTATTCTTCCGCATACCGAATCTCGACTTCAAATACATGCTATTCCAGCACTTTAATAATTAGAGCTACTGAAACTAGAAGAATCTTACCTCAAAAGGAAGCTCTCTATGCGAGGATTCCGAATATATAATTTGTTTCGCGTTTGGATAACGTTTCTACGTAGATTCGGACGATAGAACAATGTGTGCTTGTGTTTCTCTCGAAACTTCAGAGGAAAGGGAAGGATATTTATCTCCAAAACCATCCATGCCGATCTCAAATACTATCAGCTGATGCGCCGCGCGCGGTGGCGCTTGAACACGCGCGGCTGCGCAGGTTCGTGCGCGGGTACGCGACTTGCTCTATCTGAAGTGCTATTTTAACTTTCGAATTTGCAAAAGTGGTCAACATGAAAGTTGTAGCTCTACGTCCTAGCTTTCATTTGTCACCAACATCACTCAATTTGGATATTGTATGCAAACGTTATGCTCATTCTCCCAAAATGTGTCAGTGTAGGAACTACAACGCACACGATACACTTCGGGATGGTTTTGCCCCTATTTCCAATTGGATTTGGACAAAACTCAAAACATGAAAGTTTTATTACTATATCTTAGCTTTCTAATGCACTTAGCCTCATTTTATTTTGAGTAATACTCAGATATTTAAGCTGAAAACCGTAAAATGTGTCATTTTTCTATTCAGGTTCAGCACATCATTCAATACAAAATCAACTACTATTCAAATATTTCATTATCACAACATAATTTCTCACTTCCATTATCATGATATACATCATATACGTGATCAAATGAAAATTACATGAATTATCGCTAATCAAAGTAAGATTTAAGATTATAATATTCGAGGCCCTTACATTTCTCCCCCACTTAAAAGATTTCGTTCTCGAAATCTCAAGTGTCCATATATACATAACATTGGTAAACATATATTATCACCAGTTATAATACATATCAAAACTAAAATCAGTAAATGGATCATTATACAATGAATACGACGGAACAGGTGGAATCGAATCAAACACATGCGGATATGATTTGCATATTTTGCTTTCCAACTCCCACGTCGACTCTTCCACCCCTTGTCGTGTTTATTGTACTTGAACTAGTGGAATTGCTTTATTACGCAATATCTCTTCCTTCCGATCCATAATGCAAACAGGTTGTTCAACATAGGAAAAAGAAGGATCAAGTTCAACCTCATCAGGTTGAAGCACATGTGATGGATCTGGGTCATACTTTCTCAACATAGAAACATGAAATACATCGTGAATGACAAATAAAGCTTGTGGCAATGCCAATTGATAAGCAAGATCCCCAACTCGATTAAGGATCTCGTATGGACAACCATATCGAGGAGATAATTTCCCCCGCATGCCAAATCGAACAGTGCCTCTGAAGGGAGAAATTTTCGAAAACACTCTATCACTTTTCTGGAATTCTAAGGGTCGTCTTCGTTTATTCGCATAACTCGTTTGACGATCCTGAGCAGCTGTCATTCGCTGTCGAATCAATTGAACCTTATCATTCATTTCCTGTATCATTTCAGGTCCAGTCAATTGTCTTTTACCAATTTCATCACAGAATAACGATGATCTACATCGTCTCCCGTACAAGGCTTCAAATGGTGCCATACCAATACTTGTTTGTAAGCTATTATTATAAGAAAATTCTACAAATGGTAATGCATCTTGCCATCCCATTCTGAAATCCATCACAATCGCACGTAACATATCTTTTAACGTCTGAATCGTACGCTCAGTCTGGCCATCAGTTTGAGGATGATAAGCAGTACTCATAGCCAAACGCGTACCCATCGCTTCTTGGAAACTACCCCAGAATTTAGATGCAAACCTGGGATGACAATCTGATACAATTGAGACTGGCACACCGTGCAGTCTCACAACATTCTCGATGTATAAACGGGCCATTTTCTTATAAGGTTAAGTCCGCTCATACGGAATAAAATGTGCAGATTTCGAAAGCCAATCAATAATAACCCAAATAGAATCACAGCCCTTGGGTGAACGAGGTAAATGAGTCACAAAGTCCATAGCAATGTGTTATCAATTCCATTTCGGGATTTCAAGACTATGGAGTAATCCTCCAGGTTTCATTCTCTCGGCTTTCACTTGCTGGCAGACAAGACATTTCGAAATAAATTCAGCAATGTCCTTCTTCATATGTCTCCACTAGAATTGAGGTCTCAATGTCAAATACATCTTTCGGCCTCCAGGGTGAATACTGTATTTGCTACAATGTGCTTCACGAAGAAGGGTAGATTTCAAATCAGAATCATCAGGAACTAATAGCCGACCATTAAGTCGTAAAGAACCATCAGAAGAAATCTGAAAGCCAGAATGATGTCCTGCAGATACAAGTTCTTTAGACTTTTGAATCTGAGCATCACTTCGTTGGGCCTTTCGTATTTTAGATATCAAATTCGGCTCAATTTTCAATGCTGAGACGGTGACAGAATTCCAATTCGAGTGAAAAGTCCAGCCAGAAGTACATATATCCTCGTGTACTTTGGCGACATTAACAGAGGCTAGAACAGAATCATGAACCTTACGACTCAAGGCATCCACAGTAACATTCACCGATCCAGGGTGATATTGAATCTCACAATCAAAGTCCTTCAAGAGATCCATTCACCTGCGTTGCCTCATATTCAAATCAGATTGAGAAAATAGATATTTCATAATCTTATGGTCCGAATAGATAACAAACTTCTCTCCGTACAGATAATGGCGCCAAATCTTCAAAGCAAACACAATGGCAGCCAATTCCAGATCATGAATAGAATAACGAGTTTCATGAGATTTCAATTGACGAGAAACATAAGCAACCACCTTGCAATGTTGCATCAGAACACAGCCTAAACCCTTACCAGATGTATCTGTACACACTACAAATCCTCCGATACGTGAGAGAATAGTAAGCACAGGTGTTGTGGTCAATCTCGTCTTCAATTCAAGAAAACTAGCTTCACATTCATCTGACTGTGTCAGTTGAGTAATAGGTTTAGCTATTTTCGAAAATTTTTCAATAAAATGACGATAATAACCAGCTAAACCCATGAAGCTACGGATCTCAGGAACATTCGTAGGTCTCGGCTAATTCAATACAGCTTCAACCTTAGCAGGTCAACAGATATGCCATGTCTCGAAATGACGTGGCCCAAAAATACAACACTGTCCATCCAGAATTCGCATTTAGACAATTTAGCATATAAATGGCTATTGCGAAGAGTTTGAAGTACCAGTCTCAAATGTTCAGTATGCTCCTTTTTCGCTTTCGAATATACAAGAATATCATCGATAATACAATAACGAATCGGTCCAGAAAATCTCGAAAGACACGATTCATTGAATCCATAAATACAGCAGGAGCATTAGTGAGACCAAACGGCATAACCAAGAACTCATAGTGGCCATACATGGTACAAAAAGCAGTCTTAGGTACATCTTCTTCTCAAACTCGTACTTGATGATAACTAGAACGAAGATCAATTCAGACAAAATAATCTTCCCTGCTGGCGTGGCTATCGATAACGTATCATACAAAGGGGTGCACATGATATCATGAGATGTAACAAATGCATGAGATATGAATGAGTGGGATGCTCCTGTATCAAATAAAACACGTGCAGGATAGTCGCAAAGAATGCAAATACTTGCAATCACACCACCAGGAGCTTCCTTAGCTTGATCCTCTGCCATAGCATACACTCGAACTTGAGGAGGGCCTTGGACAGTCTGACTCCAATGTCCTCGATATCGTGGAACATTCAATTGCTGAAAGGATGGAACAGGAACAGCAGGTCTCATCATACTGGGGCCACCTCTGAATCCTGGCTGGGGTTGAGAAGAAGTCATACCCCTATTTGAACATACACGAGAGTAATGGCCTTCCTGTCCACAATTATAGCAAGTACCAAACATACTTCGACACTGCTCAATAGTATGTTTTCCTCCACAATAACTACAATACGGAGCAATAACAGGACTCCCTCTTTGGGATCCACTGGAACTTGAAGAAGAAGAAGAAGCAATAGAACATGTCTTCTTAAACTTCCTACCTCTTGGCTGCAAAATAGGCTGCTGAGCTGTCACTGGAGGTGGAGGAGTGTACTAAGGACCTCCTCGCCGTAGTTCAGCTTCGGCTGCCTTTGCCCGTTCAACTGCTTCTGCGTAGCTCGTAGGCAAACTAGAAATGACAAAAGTATAAATAGCAGGATGTAATCCATTCACAAACCTGTTATATTTCGCTTTTGCATTTGCCGCTAGGTGAGGTGCATATTTCAACAACGTAGAAAACTTGGAGGCATATTCTGCAACAGTCATCGTTCCCTGCTGCAGGCTATTAAATTCATTCTCTTGAGCAGTATAATAAGAAGGAGGAGAATACTGCTCCAAAAACTGTGCCTTGAAGACATCCCATGTGACTTCAATCCCCGCCTCTTTCAGTCCAATCTCAGCGGCTTCCCACCAAGATTTTGCTCGGTCTTTCAATTGATAGAGAGCCAATTTCATTCGCCGAGGCTTAGAATATTCAACAATATTAAACAAATGCTCTATGTCCTTCAATCAGGCCTCTGCTCTTTCTGCACTCTCAGTGCCAAAGAACCTCGGTGGTTTCAAATCCTGAAATCGAGCCATCACTAAATCCATGGAAATTCCTTCGAATTGTCCAACCAGCCTCTTAGTACTACTATTTTCTTCATTTGTGGGATCCATCTATAAATCAGAAGATGAATATCACTGTTGGAACTTTTCAAGTTCGCAATCTTTGCTTAATTTTGATGTTAACAAAACTTGTTATTTTGTTTCTAATAATCTACCTTAAGTGCGCAGCAGCTGAAATAGTCGAAACTGAAGTGATCGAGATGCTAACTGAAATCGCTAACTGATCGCACGAACTGACTAGCTAAACTGATGAATTGTAAGAGCAGTTCAACTGATAAAGAGTCCAGCTGACCAGCTCAACTGAATCAGTGGAATCAGTTAAGCTGAAGAGCCAACTGATTTTAACTCACCGCAACAAGACCAGTTCAACTGACCAGTTCAGAACTTCAGTTAGGTGCAGACCAGTTGCGGCATTCGACAGCTGATCTTAGTGGATTCCAGCTCAGCACAAAGGTACAAAAGCATTGTACGATCTGAGTACAATAAGAGACGTTGCAGCAGCGCTTAAAGCCAAATGTTCCTGATATCTATTTGAGGGAACAAATTCAAAATGCAACGGACATATCATTCAGTCTCACTGTACGATCAACCACTCGCCTATAAATAGAAGATGAAGAACAGTGAAAAAGAGAGAGAGAACGACACACACATAGTGTGGCCAAAAGCGAGCAGAAAAGATATAAGAGAGGATGATGACACACAAATAATATACACGATATACATACACACAGTGTGTTCATCAGAAAGAAGAAGGGCACGCATATTGCATATCAGCTTTGAAGAAGCATTCGCCCAGTTGTGAGGGAACACTTCAAAGTTGTGTCAGCTTAGATTAGAAGCTTATTTCCCTCAGTGTGTAAGAACACCTTTCGGGTTGATTTCAGAGATCAGTTCTCACACACACGCACACACTACCACCCAAATACAGTCTTGTACAAAGACATTAAACTTGTGTATGTAGTCTTTCTCACAGAGACGTTAAAGAAGTGTTGGCTGGAAGGTGATGCCTTCAGTCTAGACTAGGAGTTCAGTTAGGCAGTAAGCAAATCCTAAGCTGGGTGGGTTTGTACAATCAGTTGTTGTATAGATCAAAGGCTTCTACTGGATCCTACCCGTGGAGGTAGAAAGGGTGACATAGGAACAGTTGAGTCTCCGAACATCCATAAACATATCTTGTATTATTTCTGTATAACTTCTCGTTTTGTTCTTAACTGTTTTGATCGGTTCAGCTGATATCAGTTCAGTTGCATCCATAACTGAACTGATAGAAACTCTAACTGATTTCTCATAATTCAGTTCTTCAGTTGCATAGGAAATAAAACCGATCAGTTTTTCTTAACGAAGGATTACTTCAAGTGTTTTCCGCTTGGTTTCTAACCTAACTCGATCTAATTCATCGGTGTATTCGCTCTTAGAACACGAGCTATTGCAGCTCATTGAATTATTGTGTTGATGATCCAATCAACCGATCTTTACAATCACAAATCAGTATCAATTATACATCATCATCATATCAAATCATTCATCTCATCAAGAACTTACTCAAACTATATCAAACAAGAACAAGTAATACAACTAAATCAAACACATACGCACAATTCTTTTGTGCCTATAACGTGTACACAAGACTCAATCGAGCATTCCCAGCGATGCTCTAATACCATACACTGTGGGGCCCTTAACTCCTAATCGTGATTACAATGCAATTTGATTAAGGTTAATTAATTATAGAGGAAAACGAGTTTAAATTTTCTTTACATTGAACCCAAAACACGTCATTTATAATAGTAATACTCAAAATAGTATATCATGTTTCATCGTAAAATACGTCCACACATAATCAAAATCAAACACATACAACTCATATCCTTGGGACATGCCCCGGTATATAGATACATATATATATTGGGATAAACATAAAACCTCACCTCAAAGTGTGACTCCCTCCAGAAGCACCCTCTCCGGTCTCCTGATATCCTGGAGTACCTGTCATTGTCTACATACAAAGACAACAACAGCCCCCTCTGGTGTGAGCAAAGCTCAGTCTGAAGCTACCACAATATATACCACAGGTATCTAAACAATGATATATGTATGCAATGCATGTATGTCGTGGAGATATCAGGTCAAATGCCCATCCACTTGACATACATCCGAACCAATCAAATCACTATCAAATCAATGCTCGAGCTGGCACACCGACCTCAATCAGGGATACTCGTATGATAGCGTCGACAAAGCGCCATCAAATCCCAAATCTCAATCAATCATCGGTGCCACATATGACTATGTTTTAAGGGTCACATAATACCAAACATAGCATCGTGTTCACAAACTCAGAATCAAATCAAATCATATCAGGTAATACAAGGATCATAGCACAACGTGCGTGTCATTTATGACACATAACTCATAAAATAAGGCATATAGACACGTATTCTCAATCCAATCAATCAAACATATATCATATAACAGATACCTGTCGTATGTTACTCGATCGCAACATACCTTAATTCTTCGTTTTCAATCGATGTAGCTTTAAGATTTCGGTATAGAAATGCTATCTACATCAATAATACATTCATTTCAATCAATAAATCATTCAAAATCAATAATATAAGTTTCAAATATCTTTTGAAACTTCAAAAATTCATATCAAATCGGAATCATAACATAATTCAATTCCGACTTCAAAACTTAATTTCTTGTCTATTATTCTTCCGCATACCGAATCTCGACTTCAAATACATGCTATTCTAGCACTTTAATAATTAGAGCTGCTCAAACTAGAAGAATCTTACCTCAAAAGGAAGCTCTCTATGCGAGGATTCCGAATATATAATTTGTTTTGCGTTTGGATAACGTTTCGACGTAGATTCGGACGATAGAACATTGTGTGCTTGTGTTTCTCTCGAAACTTCAAGAGGAAAGGGAAGGATATTTATCTCCAAAACCATCCATGTCGATCTCAAATATTGTCAGCTGATGCGCCACGTGCCTGGTGCTGCCCGGCAGCATGCTGCGCGCGCAGCTGCGCAAGTTCCTGCGTAATCAACATAATTTCTCACTTCCATTGTCATGATATACATCATATACGTAATCAAACGAAAATTACATGAATTATCGCTAATCAAAGTATGATTTACGATAATACGATTCGAGGCCCATACATATAATCTTTTATTCAATGCATCGATCATGTCATAGTAGATATTTTTATGTATGTTATGCGTGAAAATCTCATAATAATTCTTCGTCAAAATATGTCTAATCGGATCTTTCCTTAGAAAAGGCCGACGCCGTGGACGCTTAGAAACATGCCCTATAAAATCAGTATCACTTGATGGTGGCTGATCAGACGTAACACCCTGAGACGGCTGACTAGGAGTCTGAAGTGGGGAATCCGATACAACACCCTTACCATGAGGACGTGGACTCCGGTGCTGCTGATCAAATGTCTGAGGGGTATGATGAGCAGCCTGACACTGAGACCCACGCCGGCTCGCCCTAAAAGTCGTAGCATTCCTAGAACAAAAATCAAATGAATTGCCCAACATCTTACAGTGAGAGCAAAAATGGGGAACTCTCTCATAAATAACCTCAACAACCTGACAATGATCACCCACCCTACCCAAATCTTCTCCTGACGAGGCTTAATTACATCAATCTCAATACAAACTCTAGCAAAAGAGCCTCGGGAACCATCAACAGTAATCTCATCAACCTTGACTGGATTACCTAAAATCTTTGCAATCGGATACAAACTCTTTTTATCATAAAGATGAAGAGGCAAATCAGGGAACCAAACCCAGACCGGGGCAATGGAAGAATCCTCCTCATACTTAAACTCCGGAGTCCATTTAGAAAACCGAATCACCTTAACTTGTGCCCAGCACACGATCCTTCATATGATGATATGTTTGGCCAAGACTCAGTTGACTGGAGAGAGTGTCGCTGATGTCCCCCCTTCCTGGTACCATGGTTAATAAGGATGGATCCATCGACCTTCAGCTGATACGAAAGTCACAATTAAGGATCTGAATTCAACGAAAAAAAGAATACGAATACGTATATGATAATCCGATAAAGTATATGATGATATGGAACACATATATGATTAAAAGTTAAAGTTGATGTCTACGAAAAGCTATTTTACGTAAAATTATTTTCACTGTTGCATGTGGATGTATATGTAGTATTTTTTACTAAAGATTATGGCATGCTGAGTCATTAGACTCACTAGGTGTGATCGACGCAGGTGAGGATGAATATGATGGAGGTCTTGATGGCACGAACTAGCTGGGAAACGATTTACGAGTTAATTTTGCATGATATGCTAGGTTTTGAGAAATTTTAGTAGGTTACGAGTTAATTTTGCTAAATGCTAAGTTAGATGGGAAACGATTTACGATATTATGCTACGAATATTTACATTGGATTTTCAAATATTTAGATGGTAAGTTTTATTTTGAAAATGACGTATAAAATATTTTATACATGAATAGATAAATCGGCCGAACATAGTATGAAAAAAAAATTTCTAGTACATTTTAAAGAAAAACGAGTAATAGACGTTTCAGTTGGTATCAGAGCCGACATTTCTGCTAAGGGTTGTGCACCAACGACAGTTCCAGAAAGCTCTACCGTCAAGCCTCAAGTTTGTAAGTTTAATTACTTTGTATGATTTTTATGATGATACCTACATGTTACATGACTCATATGATTAAGATGTATGTTCACGAACCTTTGAGGATAACTTTAAATGAATGCTAAGGTTGATAGAAAAACGATTTGAACATGTTGTATGCTTAGGAACTTAGATTTAAATGCATGATGGTTATGTTAGAATTCGGAAAACATTCAGATATAATGCCTCTAAAACACGCACCTAGTAACGATAGACAGTCCGGCACCAACGAAGCAAGGCAAGGAAATGCACCCCCACCTCCTAATGGGGATGCTGCTACACGTGCTTTGGAGGGCATAGCACGTTACTTTGAGCAACAAGCTCAAGCCCAACAAGCTCAACAGGCTCCGAGGCAACAACTGGATATTTATGATCAATTCTGGAGTCTGGGTCCGAAGGAGTTCTCTAGCACCACCGACCCATTTGCTATTGAGGGTTGGATTCGCTCACTTGAGGTGCACTTTCGCTATCTGAACATTGGAAGGAGCTGAGCAAGGAGTTGATCTTGCCACACTCACTTGGGAGCAATTCAAAAATATATTCTACGAAAAAAATTTCACTACTGATGTCTGAGGCGCTTGAAAAGAGAATTCATGAGTCTCCGCAAGGGAGACGCGATTGTTGCTGAATTTGTGAAGAGATTTTATAGGGGTTGTCACTTTGTACCCCTTATTTATAAGGACGCTGCTGAAAAATTGAGGCACTTCACGGATGGCCTACGACCTATAATATGCCGCGATGTGATGATGATGCGGACCACAGACTATGCCACTGCTGCCACATATGCATACCAGTCTGATCAGGCCCATAAAGATATTAATTTTTAGATGCAGTGCATAAGGCAGCAAAATCAACAGGGATCTCAGCCAAACAAGAGGCCATTCACGGGGCCTCCTAGAGCACAAGGACTATCAAAGCCCCAAGGGCAAGGAAAGAAGCCGGGACAACCAAAAACACCACAGCCAGCAGCACCTAAATCGGAGGAAAGGCGACTATGCAAGGAATGCAATCCTCTACATTATGGCAAGCGCATGTGGGGGAATTACAAGTGTTTCATATGCAAAGAAGAAGGGCATAAGGCTGCTGATTGCCCAAAGAAGAAGGCACCTACTACAGGACGAGCTTATGTGATGCGGACTGAAGAAGTAGAAGGGGAGCTAGACACGACCCTAATCAGTGGTAACCTAGGTATTTGACGTTTTTATATTGCTTTTTGCATGAAATATTAAATTGTTTATAAGAATTGATTTGGGATCAAGAAGAACCTAGAAAAAAATTAGGTTGCATGCTATACAATAGAAGAATTTAACGGATGACACTAGAGATTATAGAATAAAGCATGGGACATAAGCCTTAATAATACAAAAGAGATATGTAAACCCAAATAAGAAATTTTAAAGCTTAAAATCGAAAACAAGAGGGTGCAATCTAAAAATCTAAAAATTTAAGAGCTAATTTGAAATTCTTGAAGAGTTCAAGGTTCACAAATCTTGACATTTAGGGTCTGTTGTTGCAATCTTAGAAATCCTATGGGTCATATTAGTAATTCCCAAAATTCTAGGGCTTAATATGATAAAATTCGAAATTTCAAGGGGCCAAATTCAATTTTCAAAAATTTAGGGATGAAAATACAATAATTTCAAAAATTAAGGTGCCAAATTGCAATTCTTCCTAGAAATAATAGGGTACAATCGAGTAATTTCAAAAATTTTGGGAAAAATTAATGAAATAAATTCCATAAGCTTCAACACGAATAGATTTGACCGTAAATTCGTCGCAGGAAGGATATTCATTCAAGGTGTAACTACCTACGCATTGCTGGATTCGGGAGCTACACACTCATTCATATCTGAGACATTCGTCAAGCGACTAAATATCATACCCAAGGATATGGGATTGGGCTTCAAAGTTTCTATTTTTTTCGGTGATCAAATGGTCACTATGAGCATCGTAAAGAATTTGGAGCTTCGTTTACATAAAGATGTGGTTCGGGCAGATCTCATCGTACTTCTGATGCCCGAATTCGATATTATACTTCGCATGGATTGGCTATCATTAAATGGAGCTTCGATATATTTTCGGCCGAGGTCAGTATCTATTCGACCACCTAGCGGAAAATCATTTGTCTTTGAGGCAGCAAGGAACAAGAAAATGCCGCACATAATTTCCTGCATGTGTGCAAAGAAACTTATTAAGTGAGGATGTCAAGCTTTTCTAGCATGTGTTCTATCATCACCTATTCTTGACAGTCAAAAAATAGAAGATGTTGATGTTGTCAGAGACTTTCCAAGCGTCTTTCCTGAAGATGCTTCTGGCATCCCACTGGGCCGAGAGGTAGAGTTTTCCATCGAGTTGATGCCCGACACTGTGCCAATATCTAAGGCACCCTACCATCTAGCACCCGCAGAAATGAAAGAGTTGAAAGATCAAATTCAAGAATTGTTGGACAAGGGTTTTATTCACCCTAGTTATTCTCCATGGGACGCACCAGTATTATTTGTAATGGAAAAGGATGGCAATATGCGACTTTGTATCGACTATCGAGAGCTGAATAGGGTCACTATCAAGAATAAGTATACTTTGTCTAGAGTTGAAGACTTATTTGATATGTTGCAAGGAGCATCGATTTTCTCGAAAATAGATCTTCGTTCTGGATACCATCAATTGAAAAAGAAGGAGTCAGACGTTTACAAGACAACATTTAAGACTCGATATGGGCATTATGAGTTTATGGTCATGCCATTTGAGTTGACCAACATGCTATCGATCTTCATGGATCTCATAAATCGTGTATTTCACCATGACTCAGTATGCTGCATGAGATTCCTGTAGCTATTCTTTCTGAAAGAGATCTGAGGTTCACATCATCTTTTTGGAAGAGTCTACATGCAGCGATGTGGACTAAGTTACTATTCAGTATAGAATTCCATCCTCAAACCGATGGTCAGTTTGAAAGTGTGATCCAAATATTGGAAGATTTACTCCGAGCTTGTGTGATCGATTTTCGAGGAAGTTGGGAATCGAAGTTACCTCTAGTGGAGTTTATTTATAACAATAGCTACCAATCATCAATAGGAATGGCTCCCTATGAGGCACTATATGGAAGGAAGTGTAGATCACCCATACATTGGGATGAGGTTGTCGAGAGGATAATTTGGTCCGGACTTGATCAAGCAAACGGCGGAGCTAGTGGTCAAGATATGCGATAGAATGAAGACTGCACAAAGCTGACAAAAGAGTTACGCCGACAAGCGAAGAATGGAGCTAGAATTTGCAGTAGGCGACCACATACTTGTAAAAATAGCACCTATGAAAGGTGTTATGAGATTTGACAAAAAGGTAAAGCTCAGTCCGAGGTTCATTGGACCATTTGAAATCTTAGAGAAAGTTGGAACACTAGCCTATAAAGTGGCATTGCCACCGATGCTAGCTGAAGTACATAATGTGTTCCACATCTCGATACTGCGAAAGTACATGTCAAACCCTTCACATGTACTAAGTTATGAGCCTCTACAATTAACCCCAATTATGTCATATGAGGAAAGGCCTACACAAATCTTGATAAGACAAGAAAGGAAGCTTCGAAACAAGGTTATCCCAACAATCAAAATCAAGTGGCTAAATCACTCGGAGAAAGAAGCTACTTGGGAGAAAAAAGCTACTTGGGAAACTGAGAGGGACATGAGGAGTCGCTACCCGGATTTATTCGATGAATTTTAATTTCGAAGACGAAATTTCTTTTAAGGGAGGGAGGAATTTTAAGGTCCAAAATCAAGATGAGGTAAACCAACTGCATGCAATTCTAGGAGAAATAGAAAATAGCTAATTAAATGATTTTAATTGCATAAATTGCATATGTTGTTTATAGTTGCATGTTTAATATGCACTTTCTACATAAATGCATGGAAACAGTGTTTTTAAGGTTATACGAGAAGCGATCGAGGAACGAAGATCGGGGACCACAAAAAGGAAAATATTTCTATTAAATAATTATTTTTAATTATTTAATATATGGCTTAATGTAAATAGATATTTTCAAAAATCAGGATTTTTAGGTGTTTTTACTCGCTGAGTCATATTTCAACCAGTATTCGATTTTCGACGAAAATATGAAATTTTTGAAAATCCGGCTAATATTTTCACGAACTTTCATGAACAAAATATTTTAAATATACACTAATCGGCTTAATGGGTCAATTATACCATACCAATGGGCATAAGCTTGCACATATGGATTAATTAACAATAAATAAGCTAAAACCCTACCCCAAACACACACAAACTCACGCCTCACAAACACTCCACACACACAAAACCCTAGCAGCACCAACACACACTCAACATATGAAGGTTGAAGGAGAAAGCACGGTTTTTGGGGAAGGAATCATCCTAGGGTTTCCTACATCAAAGTTCTTTGCATCGCCAACGTGTTTTCGTGCGTAAATTAAGCAAAGGCACAAAGTATGACTCCCTCCATAAGCACCCTCTCCGGTCTCCTGATATCCTGGAGTACCTGTCATTGTCTACATACAAAGACAACAACAGCCCCCTCTGGTGTGAGCAAAGCTCAGTCTGAAGCTACCACAATATATACCGCAAGTATCTAAACAATGATATATGTATGCAATGCATGTATGTCGTGGAGATATCAGGTCGAATGCCCATCCACTGGACATATATCCAAACCAATCAAATCAATGCTCGAGCTGGTTAACCGGCCTCAATCAGGGATACTCGTATGATAGCGTCGACAAAGCGCCATTAAATCCCAAATCTCAATCAATCATCGGTACCACATATGACTATTTTTTAAGGGTCACATAATATCAAACATAGCATCGTGTTCACAAACTCAGAATCAAATCAAATCATATCAGATAATACAAGGATCATAGCACAACGTGCATGTCATTTATGACACATAACTCATAAAATAAGGCATATAGACACGTATTCTCAATCCAATCAATCAAACATATATCATATAACAGATACCTGTCGTATGTTATCCGGTCGCAACATACCTTAATTCTTCGTTTTCAATCGATGTAGCTTTAAGATTTCGGTATAGAAATGCTATCTACATCAATAATACATTCATTTAAATCAATAAATCATTCAAAATCAATAATATAAGTTTCAAATATCTTTTGAAACTTCAAAAATTCATATCAAATAGAAATCATAACATAATTCAATTCCGACTTCAAAACTTAATTTCTTGTCGATTATTCTTCCGCATACCGAATCTCGACTTCAAATACATGCTATTCCAGCACTTTAATAATTAGAGCTGCTGAAACTAGAAGAATCTTACCTCAAAAGGAAGCTCTCTATGCGAGGATTCCGAATATATAATTTGTTTTGCGTTTGGATAACGTTTCGACGTAGATTCGGACGATAGAACAATGTGTGCTTGTGTTTCTCTCGAAACTTCAAGAGGAAAGGGAAGGATATTTATCTCCAAAACCATCCATGTCGATCTCAAATATTGTCAGCTGATGCGCCGCGTGCCTGGTCCTGCGCGGGTGCGCGCCTTGCTCTGTCTGAAACGCTATTTTAACTTTCGAATTTGCAAAAGTGGTCAATATAAAAGTTGTAGATCTATGTACTAGCTTTCATTTGCCACCAACCTTACTAAATTTGGATATTGTATGAAAACATTATGCTCATTCTCCCAAAATATGTCAGTGCAGGAACTGCAACGCACACGATACACATTGGGATGGTTTTGCCCCTATTTCCAATTGGATTTGGACAAAACTCAAAACATGAAAGTTTTAGTACTATATTGTAGCTTTCTAATGCACTTGGCCTCATTTCATTTGGACTAATACTCATATATTTAAGCTGAAAACCGTAAAATATGTCAGTTTTCCATTGCGGTTCAGCACATCATTCAATACAAAATCAACTACTATTCAAATATTTCATTATCACAACATAATTTCTCACTTCCATTGTCATGATATACATCATATACGTAATCAAATGAAAATTACATGAATTATCGCTAATCAAAGTAAGATTTACAATAATACGATTCGAGGCCCTTACATATAATCTTTTATTCATTGCATCGATCTTGTCATAGTAGATATTTTGATGTATGTTATGCATGAAAATTCGGTTATTACGTGCAAAGTTTGAGCACATACGTTTTGAAACGATTTCGAACAAATTTTAGATCTCAAAAATCGTTTTTGCTGTCATTTCGAGTAGTGTGTAATTTCGATTGGTTTTCTGAAAATATTTTCAACATATATAATATAGTAAGTTGTGTTATCTTCCATTTGAAAGAAAATTTATAATTTTTGGACAAGAAAGGAGCGAGATATGGCCTTTTTCGTGTGGCTGCTCAAGGAAAGTTTTTTTTTAAGAACGCAGAACAATTGTTTGCTGTCAATTCGAGTGCTGAGACTTTTTTGATAATTTTTTGGAAATTTTTCCAACATATGAATTGTAGTACATCGTGTTATCTTCGATTTGACTGTAAACTCGTATTTTTCTAATAAGCAATGAAGGAGATATGTTTTTTACCGTGACATCGCTCAAGCTGTGAAAATTTGTGCATGTTCTTCACGTTTTCTCAAGTTTGGTTGCAGGCTTCGTTGGGATCTTCTGAATCTTTGATGTTGTGGTTAGGGCAGCATGTCCAGTGCATTCTAACGAAGTCCTCGACATTTTTATGATTGCTCGACGTGCAAAAGAAAATATTTTATGTTTTTGAGGTATGCTAAATGTCTTGTGACCAATTATGAACGGGTTTGGAAGTCGGTGAACGTGGCCGATGACCTCTCCACCACGGTAAAGCATGACCAGGTTTAAATCAGGATTGGAAAGCGGTAAAGCATGATCAGGGACCAATCCATCTAGTAAAGCATGGTCGGGGATCTAATGTGTGTGGTAGGTGAGGATGATGTTGAGGAGACGAGGGGTGGGGACTAATAAGCCGGCTTGGACAGCGCAGGAGGCTAAACCCGAGGACCGCCATGTTTTTAGGATTATTTTTATGCTTGTTATTTTCGAATACTCTGATTTTCTCTAGATTGATTCACGATGTTTAGACTAGTATTTTTAGCAAATGTTATTTGTGATCTTTTTATTGCAAATAATTTGGTTGAATAGTTTATTGTTATCGAAATTTGAAAGATTATTCCTTGTATAAGAAAATTTTTTATTTTTTTATATTTCCGCAAATTCTAAATAGTATGAAAGTAAACTGTTATCGAAATTTGAATGATTATTCCTTATATAAGAAAAATTTTTATTTTTTTATTTTTTTGCAAATTCTAAATAGTATGAAAGTACGGTACGTTACAGTTGGTATCAGAGCGGTGTTCTTGTAAAGGGTTATGCCTACTGCCAGTCGCGAGAAGCTCACGAAGCCACACCTCAAGTCTATAAGTTGTAAAGTTTTAAATTATTTCATGTAGTACGCATCAAGCCATGATTTCAGCATGTACATGTTTTAAGTTCAAAATTACGTGCATCTTGATATTGATATTATGTCTACGCATATCGGGTTTACGTGTTGGGAAAATTTTGGAACAGTATGCCTCCTAGACGTATGGTTAACCGTGGAGCTAGGGATGAGGACAGAGAGGCTCGAGATGAGGAGAGGGTCAATCCTCATCGTCCACCACAAGACTTTCAGGCTCAGATGCTTGCAGGGATGACCCAGTTCTTCGCACAGTTTGTGGGGAATAATGCTGGAGTCGATGTAGGGGCGAGGCCCAGACCAGAAGCGGTTTAGGAGAGGTTTAGGAGGATGGATCCGAAGGAGTTCTCGGGGACTACCGACCCGATGATAGCCGAGGGATGGATCAAGTCCATCGAAGTGATTTTTGATTTCATGGAGTTGCAGGATGCAGACAGAGTTAGATGCGCGACGTTCTTACTAACAGGAGACACCAGATTGTGGTGGGAGAGCGCGTCTGTGTCGGTGAATTTGCAGACGCTTTCTTTGGATGGGTTAAAAGAGGTTTTCTACTCCAAGTACTTCACTGAGGAAGTACGATCCAGACTGACTAGGGAGTTTATGATGTTGCGTCAGGGAGACAGAATCGTAGATGAATTCGTGAGGAAGTTCGAGAGGGGGTGTCACTTCGTGCCCCTAATTGCAAATGATGTCCAGGCGAAGCTGAGGCATTTTATTGATGGGTTACGACCGATTTTGCATCGTGATATGAGGGTTGCTGGTCCGACTACCTATGCCGTTGCCGTATCTAGAGCCTTGGCAGCCGAGCAGGACCAAAGAGATATTGAGAACGACGGGTAGGGCAAGAGGCCCTATTAGGCACCGCAGCTGCAGCAACAGCAGCGACATCAGTTTAAGAGGACCTTCTAGGGTCAGCAGGGAAAGAGGCCATTTCCAGGACCGCCGAAAGGCAAGGGTCCTATCCCCCAACCGAAGGCTCCTCAGAGGCCGGAGTACCCAGTGTGCCTGAAGTGCAACCGTCAACATGTGGGCCAGTGTTTATGGGGTTCTGGCAAATGCTACAAGTGTGGAGCCAGCGATCATATGCTGAGAGACTGCCCACAGTGGAGGCAGCCGACCCAAGGGAGAATGTTCGCCATGCATGCAGAGGAGGCGAACCCAGACACGACTTTGTTGACTGGTAACCTATTTAATACAACACCGTATTAGATTTTTGTTATGCATGTTTCGAACTTTACTTGGGATTATTAGTTTGCTAGTTGATGTTTTTGGTGTCTTTCTACTATGCATGAGGTTAAGGTTAGAATTTTGGGGATATAAGTTTTGTGTGTTGTGCTAGCGCCTCTCAGGAAATATTTTCATTAAAAGAGTCACCACAAAGGCCTTGATAGATTCCGGAGCCACACACTCTTTTATTTCGAGACATTCGCTAATCATCTGGACGTCAAGTCTATTGGACTCGACATGAGTTATTCAGTGACAGTCCCACCAGGGGAAGAGTTATCAGCTACTAGCGTGGTCAGGGACATTGATCTTGAACTATAGGGCCACCTAGTGTATGCCGATCTAATTGTTTTGCACATGCCAGAATTTGATATCATTTTGGGAATGGACTGGCTGACGAAGAATAGAGTCCTTATTGACTTTTAGAAAAGATCGGTGTTGGTAAGACCGTTGGGCATGGAGCAGTTACTCTTTCAGCCAGATAGATGGAGAAGTTTCCCTCGTATGATCTCTTGCATGCAAGTACGAAGACTTATTCATAAGGGGTGTCGGGCTTACCTTGCTAGCATTATTTCTGCACCTGACGTACCCACTCCGTCGATATCTGACATAGCAGTTGTCAGAGATTTTTTTAACGTCTTTTCTGACAATGTCACAAGCCTTCCACCAGAGAGAGAGGTGGAGTTTGCTATTGACCTTATGCCAGGCACCGTGCCAATCTCTAAGGCATCGTACCGTCTAGCTCCAACTGAGATGTTAGAGCTCAAACAGCATATTCAGGAGCTTCTAGACAAGGAATTCATCTGCCCTAGTTTCTCACCATGGGACGCAATAGTGCTCTTTGTAAAGAAGAAAGATGGGAGAATGAGGCTGTGTATCGATTACGGAGAACTGAACAAGGTAACGATCAAGAATAAATACTCACTTCCAAGGATCGAGGACTTGTTTGATCAGTTGTAGGGAGCGACAGTGTTCTCTAAGATAAATCTTCGATCAGGGTATCATCAGCTGAAGGTGAAAGATGCAGATATTCAAAAGATGGCCTTCAGAACCAGATATGGGCATTACGAGTTCTTGGTGATGCCGTTTGGACTAACGAATGCTCTGGCAATTTTTATGGACCTCATGAATCGAGTATTTCAGCCCTACCTAGATCAGTTCGTCATAGTGTTCATCGATGACATTTAATCTACTCGAAGAGCCATGAGGAGCACAATCAGCATTTGGGTACAGTGTTGCAAGTTTTGCAGAGACATAAGTTGTTTGCAAAATTCTGTAAGTGTGAATTTTTGTTGGAGAAAGTAGCATTTTTGGGTCATATAGTATCTAGCAGTGGTATCGAGGTGGATCCAGCCAAGGTGGCAGCAGTTAAGGAATGGATTGAGCCGAAAAATGTATCAGAGATCCACAGTTTTCTAAGCTTGGCAGGCTACTATAGAAAGTTCATTCAGGGATTTTCTTCGATTGCAGTGCCACTCACTTCATTGACCAAGAAGAATGCCGAATTTGTGTGGAGTGAAAAATGCCAGAAGAGCTTTGATACTTTGAAGCAAGCTCTTATCACAGCGCCAGTGTTAGCCATGCCAGCAGGGCCAGGCAATTTTGTGCTATACACCGATGCCTCTAAGCTCGGTTTAGGCGCAGTTTTGATGCAACATGGTCGGGTCATAGCTTATGCCTCCAGACAGTTGAAGGTGGATGAGAAGAATTACCCGACTTATGATCTTGAGTTAGCTGCCGTTATCTTTGCTTTAAAGATATGGAGACACTATTTGTACGGCGATAAATTCCAGATATTTACTGATCACAAGAGTCTCAAGTATTTCTTCACGTAGAAAGAGTTGAATATGAGACAAAGACGGTAGTTGGAGTTGGTAAAAGATTACGACTGCGAAATTAGCTAGCATCCGGGAAAAGCTAATTTTGTCGCAGACGCTTTGAGCAGAAAAGTTGCAGCCGTAGCACAGTTGTCAGTACGGAGACCTCTTCAGTCAGAGATTCAGAGATTTGGGTTAGAGGTTTATCCTAAAGGCAGAGCTCCTAAGCTGTCTAATCTCACAGTTCAATCTTCGTTGTTAGACCGAATCCGTAGAGGACAGTCTTCAGATGAGCAGTTACAGAAATGGAGACTGAAGGATGAAGCCAAGGACAGTGTACTCTACACAGTGTCCGATGGTATTGTGAGATACAGAGGAAGGATGCGGGTGCCTAGTGTTGATGATCAGAGAGGATATTTTGACAGAGACACATACATCTCCGTATTCCATCCAGCCAGGATGTACCAAGATATACAAAGATTTGCAGATATTGTATTGGTGGCCAGGAATGAAACGGGACATCCGCCGATTTGTTTTTTGAAATGTTACTTTAAACTTTTTTTAAAAATAATTTATACGTGAAGACAAAAGCACATTAAATTTCAAAGGTATAAGTTTATAACCAAATCTGGAATTTAGAAGTGTGGAGTCGAACTTTATTTTCCTTTATATTTTTTAAAGATAGTAATATTTAATTAAAAAATTAATAAAAAAATTACGAAAATAGTGTAAATCCACATAAACCGAAAATTATGAAAAATATATTTCAACAATTTTTTACATTATGAAATAGGTTTTTTTTCAATTATTTTAAAAATTAATATTAATTAATTGGGATCTGAAAATGGTATTAAAAAAAAGGCGTTTAGGATTTTTAAACAATACAAAGCTATATCAAATAAGAGTTTTTAAGAAATATAGCACATAAATAAAAATATAATTGGTTTTTGACATCTTCTCACGCAGAAACCTAATTCCTCTCCCAAAATCACCCTCCAGCGAACTGCCGCCGTCCGCGACCAGGTTTCGAAATTGAGCAAGTAGTTTGTTTGGCCATTTCATAAGCTTCGTTTTTACACATTTGTCGCCCAACAAATCGGAGTTGAGCTTCAGCCTATCGCTCCTGTTTTGGGGGCGGACGGTGCCCGAATGCTTATTTCTTTGCATGATGTTTTAGCGCTGTTCGTTTCTGTATTTAATTTCTTGTGTGTTCATGATTTCTTGTGTTTAATTCGTTGATTTTGCATATAATCGGGAGTTGTCTTGTAGCAGAAATAATTGAAAAGTGAGCAATTCTACTACATCATAACATATGAATCTTGCTTTAGTTTTAAGTATATATTGAATGTGATTCTTTATTTGCAAGTATGCATTTCTAGTCATACACGAATGAATTTTTGAACTCAAATCTTCATGATTAGATTAACTGAGCTCTTTTCTTATTTGTCCAGGGTCATTTGAGTGGTGGATTTGCTATCTTGGAACCCCCAATTCCACGGCCATTTTGCAAGTATGCATTTTAACAAAATTTCATGATTTCAAGTGTCCATTTTTAAAATTCAACTTCTCATTTTCACATTTTAAATTCAAAGTTTAATGTTTTATATATTCATTGTATTTATACTTTTTAAATTTTTGAAACAAACTCATGAAAAATATAACTTTGATTTTAAATTTTTTATTTTATTAAAGAAAGCAGGCTGCAATTTTTGGGTACCCGACTAAAACTACCCCACCGTACCCGAAAAAATCGTATTAATGGATTCCTTTCTCTTGCCAAGATTAAACAAATGGTTTAAATTCCTCTATTTTTATATTAAAAAATTTTCTACGTATACAGTGAAATGGACGAAGAGACCCTTTGGAAAATTCGATTGGCTTGTGGCCTGGGTTCATTTCTATGCCTTTCCGTGGCATCCGTGGTTTCCGGACTTTATCATTGTGAGAATGACTTGGATGTGGATTCTTGTATCTTGTTACTATACAAGATAAGAAGCTGTGTCGTGGGTTCTTGGATAGTCTAAGTTGTGATTCTTGGACTTTTATATCTGGTGAGACGTTGGCTGACAGAAAGTGCCAAAAGAAGTGATCCAAGATTTGGCAAATTAGACTTTTAAATTTAAATCAAATGTTTTGGCTTGACATGTAGTTAATGACCTTTAAATCCTTGTAGAGCTCTAATTGATTACCATACTGGCTACTTTGTTAAACAATGATATGCCATAGAAACTAAAATGATTACCAAAATATTTGATTTAAATTTAAAAGTCTAATTTGTCAAATCTTGGTTCACTTCTTCTGGCACTTTCCATCAGCCAACGTCTCACCACATATAAAAGTCCAAGAATCACAACATAGACTATCCAAGAACCCACGACACAGCTTCCTACCTTGTATAGTAACAAGATACAAGAATCCACATCCAAGCCATTCTCACAATGATAAAGTCCGGAGACCACGGATACCACGGAAAGGCATAGAAATGAACCCAGGCCACAAGCCAATCGAATTTTCCAAAGGGTCTCTTCGTCCATTTCACTGTATACGTAGAAAATTTTTTAATATAAAAATAGAGGAATTTAAACCATTTGTTTAATCTTGGCAAGAGAAAAGAATCCATTATACGACTTTTTCGGGTACGGTGGGGTAGTTTTAGTCGGGTACCCAAAAATTGCAGCCAGCTTTCTTTAATAAAAGAAAAAATTTAAAATCAAAGTTATATTTTACATAAGTTTGTTTCAAAAATTAATAAAAATTTAAAAAGTATAAATACAATGAATATATAAAACATTAAACTTTGAATTTAAAATGTGAAAATGAGAAGTTGAATTTTAAAAATGGACACTTGAAATCATGAAATTTTGTTAAAATGCATACTTGCAAAATGGCCGTGGAATTGGGGGTTCCAAGATAGCAAATCCACCACTCAAATGACCCTGGACAAATAAGAAAATATCTCAGTTAATCTAATCACCAAGATTTGAGTTCAAAAATTCATTCGTGTATGACTAGAAATGCATACTTGCAAATAAAGAATCACATTCAATATATACTTAAAACTAAAGCAAGATTCATATGCTATGATGTAGAAGAACGGCTCACTTTTCAATTATTTCTACTTCAAGACAACTCCATCCGGTTATATGCAAAATCAACGAATTAAACACAAGAAATCATGAACAACACACAAGAAATTAAATACAGAAACGAACAGCGCTAAAACCTCATGCAAAGAAACAAGCATTCGGGCACCGTCCGCCCCCAAAACAGGAGCGATAGGCTGAAGCTCAAAAGTGCACATGCAATAATACTGCAAGTTATAACATCATACTCAAAAGGTACATGTTCTAGGGATTCACACTTCTCTTTACAAACTAAAAATGTACGCATATTTCTTCCCATTACTTTTTATTTCTCATAGGGAAAACCTGCTGCTCATATCTGCATATTATCATATCATGAATTGTGATGTGACCGCATAGATATGCTCCAATCGACACAATATTAGATAAATATAGTCTGTGCATCATTTCCACAGGTCCACCAGCAACCTAGAAATTTTTGTCAATCATCTATCGCATTGTAGGTTCATACATAATAACTATGGTAATGCCTTTACTCTTGAACTTCTAAATTGACATGACAACCACAAAGGCAAGATAACTATTTACAGATCGCTCCACCTAAAGATTTTCAGTTCAATCTGGCTGTCCTTATCGATAAATTTTATTCATCAGCACCCACATTTAATCACTTAAAGTTCCCCCCCCCCCCCCCCCCCCACCAAACACACAATATATAGCACTTTTAAAATCAATATCGACATTTGATACAGCATATGACAATGTAATGTACATGACCTAAAACCTCAAGAGCTTGATTTTATTTTCCCAAGAACAAATTTCCGTATTTAAATTTTTGTATGCATACGAGGTAAAATAATAGTTTAACACTCTTTCACAAGTCAAAGAATCTGTGATATTCATAAAAAGTGACATTGTCTTTGTAACAAAATTTTATTTAAATAATCGCTGTCTAATTACAAACAAATCTAAAAAGCAAAAAAGGACGATAATTCTGCACACACCTTTTTCTCCTGTTTCAGCCTTTACGCGCTTGCAGAAGTCCTCTTTTTTGTAGTTGATGCAGACTTCTGCTCCTAGCGTTTTGCAAAGTTGCAGTCTTTCGTCCGTCTCTAAAAAAAGGTCCATTTAGTTGAATATTATTTTATGATGACTATGTCACAAAATATGGTGGGGATATATGGCGTGGTGCTGAGATAGTCACCAAAACTATAAAAAAAATTTAAATTTAAATTTAAATTACACTCGGCAAGAACAATTTTTTTGGTCATACTGTTACCAAATTCAGATCATTCACTTACATCCCATGTCTCACATATATTTCAACATTTAAAACCACTTAATTGGCTTATTTCAGATCACCAAAGCATAACATGGGCAAAAGTTTTTGGTTCGTCTTTAACACCATACTAAGAAAACATGATAGTGCAACTAGCACCAACCTTATGCTATTTTCACCAAATTCAAAGGAATAACATGAAAAACAAAGTCTGATATAAAATTTGAAGAGTCAAAGATTAATTGTGGCCGCTGCAGTTTCTAGAATCTAGTTATAGTTACAGCACATAGCATAACAAAAAAAAAACAGAGACAACACATGAATTAAGTGAAAGTTTTGACTTGAGTCACACACAGAAATAGTGCGAATGGGATGTCAAAACAATTCAGAATCATTTTTGTTGATGCCGCATTAATAGATGAATATAATCATTTGGCTAAATTCCATTTAGATAACCTCCTTGAATGGTGGAAATACTATTAAAAAGATAAGCTTGAGGAAGGGTGGGAAGACTTTTAAAAAGATAAGCTTCATGAAAGTGTACCACATGCTCAGCTAAAGGGAGACCATTGAAATAATAGATTAAGGCAGTGGTCAATTTTTCAAGCCATTTGAGTTATTGGCAACTTCCAAGTTTAGCTTTTTTCAAGATGGCATTTACAGTCTTCAATTACTAGTTCCATAAGATGACAACATTCGAACAAACAACATTTACAGAATTATCTTCACAATATTGTTTGCCTCTTGCACTGAGACATTTCACAAAAGTCTTAGTGATATAGTGAGGTGTGACAAAGATAGGAAGCAATGCTATGTATGCAACACATATGTGGGTTTTTAGTGATAAGATATTCATATTTATTGTCGGAGATTGAGATAATTAGAATGATTTTCTAAATATTTAGATTGATAACATGTATCTTTGATTAGCATAGATTAGGGGATTAGATGATTAGGAATCCGAAAATTATAGTGATAGTGTTTCCTAAAATTCTTGTAAAAGTGTATAAATAGCTGTGCAAACTGTTGGGAAATAACAGCCGAATTTTACTATTTCTTCTCACATGGTACCATAGCCGGCCAGAAACAATAAATTTCCCTGGTTGTCGATTCTAGTCTTCTCCGATCGCTGCTTGTGCGAGTTTAATTCATTTTTTCTGCCCAATTCATCTCATAAACCCTAGGTGATATTTGGGCCCTCTGCGATCTCTCTGGGATCAAATTTCCAGCCCATTTTGTTGCTGCTTTATGCGAGTTGTTGATTCCACTCTTCTCCGACCACCGCTCGTTCTTCCTATTTCCAAAATTACTGATGTCAACCTCTGAAGACTCTAAAAAATCAGCCCAATCTGAAGATGTAAACTCTAACATGTCGGTTGGAGATTTACAGATTATTCGGATGACTTATCTGCTCGATGGGAAGAACTACTTAAAGTGGTCTCAGTTTGTGCAGACCTACTTGAAAGGAAAGGGGAGAATCAATCACATTCTGTGAAAAGGACCAAAACCTGGTGAAAAAAGGTTCTGAGGCATGGGATGAAGCTGATTCGATGGTTATGTCATGGCTGTGTGATCAGAGAATAAGTGACACCTTCATGTTCCTAACTCTGCTAAAGCCATACGGGACTCAATCCGGAGAACCTATTCAAAGGCTCGAGACACAGCTCACGTCTATGAAATAAAAGTCGAGGTAGGATCAATTAAACAAGGTAACAAATCAGTATCTGAGTATGCAAACCAGTTGCAAAACTTGAGGCAAGAACTTGATCATTACCGAGTCATTGAGATGAAAATTCCAGAAGATGCAACTACTCTCGGAAATTTTATTGATAAAGACAGGGTATATGATTTTTTTAGCCAGATTAAACTCTGAATTTGATCAAGTCAGAGTTCAAATCCTTGGAAAGGATGAAGTCCCTCTACTGGAGGAAACAACCTCCTTAATAAAAGCCGAGGAGAGTAGGCGTGTGATGCTGGAAAATCAGAATCTGGAAGGATCAGCCATGGTGACTGCAAATTCAGAACTTTCGCATTCAGTTCAACGAAATGGAAAGGAGGGGCAGCCAAAAGCTATGGCACATGACAGCAAGAAGGATCTTTGGTGCTCCTATTGCAAGAAGAGTGGACAAACAAAAGAAAAGTGTTGGAAAATCCATGTCAGACCACATGAATGGAACCAGAGACGAGGACAACCGAGATATTCTGCACATGCACATCTCGGTCAATCAAGCTTGGGAAATAATTCGAAACAGAACGACCTTAAAGATGAGATTGAAAAGCTCAAAGCCAAGAACAAGTCTCCCGAGAAATCTGGTGGAGAAAAATCTGGAGATTGCTCCTTAGCGCTTTCATGTAAGTATCCAATTTCTTTAGGGATAAATGTCTCAGATAAAGCTATTAGAAATTTATGGGTTATAGACTCAGGAGCTAATGACCACATGGCACACTCCTCACTTAAGTTCACAACCTATACACCATGTCCTAGTAGTTGGAACTATGGATCCTTCACTACTGTTGCTGGAATACGTGATATTCATATTACTGAATTACTTACCTTAAAAAATGTACTCCATTTATTAAAGTTATCCACGAACCTGATATTCATTCAAAAACTCATGGCTGTTATGAACTGTAATATTCTTTTTTATCCTTCATTGTGCGTTTTTCAGAAAGGTTCGGGGAGGAAGATTGGACTTGCTAAGGAGGCAAATGGGCTTTATCTTCTCGAGGAAAAACCAGTAATAATAAAACTCCCTCGTCCTCTCTCTTCATTATCGAACATTCTCTGACGTCAACATTTTAAGCTAGGCCATCCATCATTTGGGATTTTAGAAGTTACGTTTCCATCTTTGTTCAAGGGATAGAAAACAAACATCTTCATTGTGATGTGTGTGAGTTTGCAAAACACGAGTGTGTACCCTTCCAATCAGCAATAAAAGAAGTTCTACTTCTATTTATTTAATTCACAGTGATATTTGGAAACCTTCAAATATGCTAAATGTGTCTGGTTCTCACTGGTTTGTTTTGTTTGTTGATAATTGCGCTAGGATTTCATGGGTCTTCCTTCTCAAATCCAAGACAGAAATAACTAGCGTATTTCAAAATTTCCACAACATGATTCATAATCAGTTTGGGGTGAAGTAAAACAATTTAGGTCGGATAATACGAGGGATTATTTCAACCAGACCTTATCCCCATATCAATAGAAAAGAAGGGATCATCCATGAGTCTTCCTGCATTAATACTCCACAACAAATAGAGTGCCTGAACGAAAAAATGGTCACTTACTAGCTATGACTCGAGCTCTTCGCTTTCATCAGAATCTCCTTAAAATTTATTGGCGGAGGGAGTTATCACAGCTGGGTATACCATAAATCGTTTGCCCTCCAGATTATTGGGATTCAAATCACCAATGGACATTCTCTCTCAATTCTCCCGATTTAAAAATATCAGGTTCAAGTAAAAACCCGAACCCGAAATTTTAAAAATTATTTGACCCGATCGAGTCAGTTTGGGAACCTGATACCCGAACTCGAACGCCCACCCCTATTTGCATGCAGTCCATAGAGTGGTATATTATTTGAAGTCAAGCCATGGCAAGGGAATTTTGTGCAAAAGAAATAATGGATTGAGTCTTGAAGGATATATTGATGCTGACTATGCACGATCACCTGTAGATAGAAGATTTACAATAGGGTATTGAACAGGAGGAAATCTTGTGACATAGAGTAAGAAACAAAATGTAGTGGTGCAGAGCAGAAATTATGGCAGTGGCCTTGGCGATATGTGAACTTTTATGGATCAAAGCAATCCTAGATACGATCTCAAATCAAATGGAGAGGACCAATAAATTTGTCGTGTGACTATAAATATGCTAGCTCATAATATTGTGCAACATGATAAAACAAAACATGAGGTAGACAGACATTTCATCAAAAACAAGATTGATAGTGGACTCATTTGTACGCCATATGTGCCTAGCAACGGACAATTGGTAGATGTATTCACAAAGGGACTCAACCATGCAGCTTTTCAAGACATTATTTCCAAGCTAGGAATGAAAGATCCATTTTTACTAGCTTGAGGGGTCGCATCAGATATTGAGATAATAGATTGGTTTTCAAAGTATTTAGATTGATAACATGTATCTTTGATTAGCATGGTTTAAGGGATTAGACGATTAGGAATCCCAAAAGTATAGTGATAGTGTTTTCTAAAATTCTTCATTGTGAAGTGTATAAATAACTATGCAAATTGTTGAGAAATATCAGAATTTTACATTCTTCTCACATTTGTGACCAAATGACATTACATGTCGAAGTCATTTAAAATAAAAATTTGCACTCAGACTGAAGTATTGGTGAGGCTCAACATTTGCACCTTGACACAAACAAAGCATGGCCCTTCAAAGAAGAGCATGCCTTACAACTTGAGGCCCAACTTTGGTTGGCTTTAAATGTTCAAGAAGGTTTTGAAGCGTGTTTTGATCTCAACCTATTACTCATACTTTATATAGAGCTGTTGAAGAAGAGTCACATTATTTAATAAACTCTACTACAACAATGGAGAGTCTCACTCAAAGACATTTGAGTGATTGCTTAAATGAAACAAAAGTTTGAGGTAAAATGTAGATACCCTCAAGAAGAGTATTAGTGATAGATCACAAAGATTTAATCAGCGAGCCAAAAATCAGTGCAAAATGAACGACAATTCAGCCATATAAATAAACAATGAACTAATGTTGGCCATACAGTTATAGAAACAAAAAGAAAAACAAACAAACAGACAACTAGATTTAGATGTGCGTACACATCCGTATGCATATAAAATTTGGAAAGGGCGGCAGCTTGTTATTTTTGTCCAAAATATTGAAGCATGTTGTAAACAATGAGCCAAGATTTGGCAAATTAGAGAAACAATGATATGCCATAGAAACTAAAATTTTACGCTTCATGGAAAAATCTTACTCATTTTAAATGAATTTTAAAAATGACCTCATTCGTCATTGCACGTCGGATCTTAAAGATGGTTCAGTTCAGATAATATTTTGATACTCAGATAGGTTGCAAGTAAACAGTAAAAGTTCCAACTTTTGTAGATCCTAAGCATAGGAACATGTTTTTTCAGTGCAGTAGGGATAATGATAATACTTGGGATAAGATCCTCCCACTTGGAATCAGTCAGTCAACAAACTAGTAAACGTGTTTCATCAGTTCTTCCCAATATATTTGTTGCTGAAAACATGCTTTAGATTGTTTCAAATAAAAAAAATATGTTTTCAACCCTATTCTCAGTTCCAGTGCCACAAGATGCTGAAATGAGCAATGATGGAAAAGCATTTTGATGATCATGTTTGATATGAGAAGATCAATTCTTCGACCAACACTAGCAAAAGCTATATGCAAAATCAGTAATTTTGTTTCGATTTGCAGGAATTTAACAAAGTAGCCAGTATGGTAATCAATTAGAGCTCTACAAGGATTTAAAGATCATTAACTACATGTCAAGCCAAAACATTTGGACTATGAAATGTGTCAAAGAAAATCAATCCAAAACATCACAAATTACACATCAGTTCCCATTTTGACTCACTACACAAAGACATGCAATCCAATTAAAGTGGTTCAAGATCTCCAACTTTCTGAAAAGAAAAGATAATGTTCTGAATGTAAAAAAAAAAAGTACTCCTATTCCAGATTTCCATTATAGTTGGACAAGAGAATTGTACTCGCTAACTCGGCTGTCACACGTGGTATGGCCTTGAAGAGGGCAATGTCGTGATATTACTCTATGAATAGGCATTTAAGAAGTTAAACTAGTTAAAATGATGCAACATATTATTTTCTCTATCAGCAGACAACTCAAATACATAAAATATCTCTATTTGAGCGTGTTGAGAAAATGAATCCAGAAGTCCATGAATAGTTAAGATGCAACTATATTTGCACAGGATAGATTAAATCAGATTGAACTAATAACCAGTACTACCTGCTGCTGCAAATACTTCGCAACCAACATGCTTAGCATATTGAAGAGCCATTATGCCAATATCCCCTCCAGCCCCATGTATCTTCAATTGATCTCAAAATTAACATTTTTAAAGTTTCAATATTTTATAGAGCATCAAAATTAGTTCAAAAATTGACAATACCATGATTATTTTGCCCGGGATGATCTTCGTCAATATTGAAAGAGTATAGAAAGTTAAGCATGATGCTTGTGGCAAAGCTGCAGCGTAAGTAAGGGAAACTCTTGAAGGAATTCGCATAACATGAGCTTGGGGAACCACTACAAACTCCGCATACCCACCCCCACCATCAAGAATCGCACAAACCTTGTATAAACCAAAAACGCAAAAGAAAATGCGTGGACATAACAAACGTAATGATTTAAACGTGAGGGGAAAAAACATATAAACTACTCAATCAGTAATAAATTAATACTGACCTCATCACCCTCTTTGAAATCAGATACAGCTGAGCCAACATCGACAACTTTCCCTGAACATTCATATCCAAGAAATGGACTACGATCATAAAAATAAAAGGGGATACCCTGTCGGCGCCAAGTGTCATAAATATTTAGTCCAGTCGCTGCAACTTTTATCATTATTTTCCCACTGCCGAGAGTGGGTTTTGGAACCTCTTTTACTTGTAAAACATCTGGAGCACCTGGTCTTTCAAAATGCACAACCTGCATCTGCAGAGTTAAAGCACAGCAGTTATTAGATACATATCAAAACATGAGGACATTCCCAATTCACTCTGTGGTTAAGTGAAGTAAGATATACAACTGCTTACAATCCCAAACAAGAGATAATTTATAAGACTACGAGAAGATGAGGTCAGCCTAAGGCAAAACGTCACAAAATTGATAATGTTGCTACATACAACTACATAAAAATATGTAAAGTAATATAAATAGTAGGGTGTACGGAACCAAACACAGGAGTAGGATATTAATTGCGGCCTGTAGGTTTAGGGAAGGGAGTTAACCATAAACAAATGATGCGCTGGACCTTAGGATTTTATTAAATCGTAAAAATATTGGATTTTCCCCATTTTTACCTAAGAAGCACCGCGCTTCAGGAGCAACTTGCGGCCCTCAAAACTCAAAAAGGCTGCGCCAAGGACCTCCTAGGCGAGCCTTTGGCAACTATGACATACATATATATCTTTCATGAATAAACAACAGCAGGTAAAGGGCACAAAGATCCAATTACCAATTTCAATAAACTAAAACACAAAATAAATCGCTTTAATCAAGGGGCATGTTTATTTAAAAAAATCCACACATGAGATTCCGACAGTTAGGAAAGAATAACAATAAATTCCGAAAAATTGATCCTGAAATGTCATAATCGGCCTGGGTTTGGAGAGAACTTTTACCTGCTTTCTCCAGAGTTGGTGGAAGACCCGTGTGCGTTTGAGAAGGTTTCTCTGGACGAGCGCTCTCTTCGCAAGGTTAGATGTCTCTGGACTCTTGTGCGGCAATTTGACTGGATTTCATTTTATATAAACAAATGTTCTTAAAATTGATCATATTTAATAGGATTTGGATTTAAATAAACTTAAAAATATCAATAACAAAATTTTTTTAATTATTATCCCTCTCTCATCTTTATATTTTGTATGAACAATTCTTTATTTTGTTGAAAAATTATTTAAAAATGTAAAAAATATTTGTGTTGAAAATGTGAATGTTGAATGTTGAAAATTAGGTAAAATTAGGTGTTGAATGTTGAAAATTAGTGTGTGATGATGTAGATAATGATGTATTTTATTTTTGGATTATTTGTAAAAATTTTCTATAAATAGATCTCTCATTTGTGAAGAAAATCACAATTGAGTTGACAGAAAAATATTATAAAGTGTGTAGTGTGATAATTTTGAGAGTTTGAGATTTTTACTTTTTACCATAAATTTTTACTTTTTCACAACACGTTATAAGCACGAAGCTCTAAAAGTCCTCCATATTTTTCCAACCTCCAAAACAGAAGAAAAAAGTAACAAAAGTAATAATATTTATTTTATTGTTTATTTATTTATTGTTTAGATAATTACTATATAATATAATGTTATTATAAATAATAAAAATAAATTTTTCAAAAAAACTTGTTATAAATCCTGGGAGGATGTTAAGACGACATCCCACACTCCCGGTAAGGGATACGACAAGTATAAAATTCTATAAGGTTTTTAAACAAAATATCTTATGACATCTCATTATAATATTGTGATATGATATACATAATTATTTAAAACATTACTAATATTATATACACCATATTATTACCATAAAAAATTATACAAATACATACATTTATTTTCTTGTACACCAACGGTCATAAAACGGTAACAAAACGGCTAGTTTTTGCCCTATAAATATGATCTCACAAACACATTCAATCACTCCAACTTTCTCTTCTTCTCTAAAATTATTCTTCATCAAATTTTTGAAGAAAAAAGAAGATGGCTTTCACAAAGTTATTTTTAATTATTTTGGTTATAATACTCACGAATCTTGTACTTATCGGAGAATATCCTCCTCATGTGTTTTCTTTATTTTTACGAATGCTTGTATTTGTTGTTTATCCATTACTTTGTATTGCAATATTCATTAACTAATAAAATGCATCATAATTTTTTTTAGTACCACCATGTCAAACTTGACAAAGCTCGAATTTGTTGCACTCGACATTACGGGGAAAAATTATATGCCATGGACTCTCGATGTAGAAATGCATCTTGAGTCATTGGGTCTAAGCGAGACCATTAAAGAAAATGGTATATCTTCATCACAAGAAAAAGCAAAAGCTATAATATTTTTGCGTCGACATCTCGATGAAGGTTTAAAATGTGAATATCTCATCGAAAAAGATCTCATGGCTCTGTGGAAAGGATTGAAAGAAAGATTTGAACATATAAGGGAAGTTATACTTCCGACCGCCCGTGATGAATGGAATATGTTAAGATTCCAAGATTTTAAGAAAGTCAGTGATTACAATTCAGCGATGTATCGAATAATCTCGCAGCTAAAATTTTGTGGACATGAGGTCACAGAATCGGAAATGCTTGAAAAAACATTTTCCACGTTTCACGCATCAAATATAACTTTACAGCAACAATATAGAGTGCGTGGATTTGCGAGATATTCTGAGCTCATCGCCTGTCTTCTTGTGGCGGAAAAAAACAACGAGCTACTAATGAGAAATCATCAGTCCCGACCCACTGGATCATCAGCATTTCCAGAAGTAAATGCTGTAAGTAAAAATGAATTTAAACCTGGAAACCAAAATCAAATTCAAAGACAAGGTTTTGGTCGAGGTCGAGGTCGAGGTCGTGGTCGTGGACGTGGACGTGGAATTGGTCGTGGTCGTGGTCGAGGCCGTGGTTTTGAAAACAATAGAGATAGTTATTTTTATAACTCATCTCAAAAGGGCGTCACGAACCACCCACAGAAAAGGCATCATGAGAACATGAGTGTTAATGAAAATCACTCGAAAAGATTTGAAAGTTCTTGTTTCAGATGCGGCACTCCAGGACATTGGTCTCGTATTTGTCGAGCCCCTGAGCACCTTTGCAAGCTCTATAAAGAATCGATAAAGGGGAAAGAAAAAGAGACCAACTTCACTGAGCGAAGTGACCGTTTGAGTGATTCAACTCATTTTGATGCTGCTGATTTTATGAATGATTTCTCTGGAAATGATCAATATGTTGGTGGGATAGAAATGAACAATATTGATGCTGCAGATTTTCTCAATGATTTCTCTGAAAATGAACAATATAGTGGTAGAATATAAATGTACAATAATTTATTTTTCATGTATTTATATGATAATGTTTTATTGTACAATTATGATATGTGTTATATTTACATATGTATTGTCATTAATTTTTTTTCATTGCATATTTTTTGAAGTTCAAATATGGAAAATGCTATGAGCAAAGCTGAAGTTTGCATACCCGATAGTGGTACAACGCACACTATCCTCCGAGATAAAAGATATTTCTTGGAACTAAAACCAACAAAAACAACGGTGAATACAATATCAGGTCCTGTAGACTTGATTAAAGGATGTGGTAAAGCACAATTTTTGTTACCTAATGGTACAAAATTTTTGATCAATGATGCTTTATATTCACCACAATCGAAAAGAAATTTGTTGAGTTTTAATGATATATATTCCCATGGGTATGATACTCAAACAATGAATGAAGGGAATGAGAAATATATGTGTCTTACCACATATAAATCAGGAAAGAAATATGTGATTGAAAAACTACCAATGCTCCCTACTGGATTGCATTATACACATATACGTCCCATTGAATCAAACATGGTAATTGATAATTCTTCAATATTAACCAATTGGCATGATCGATTAGGACATCCTGGTTCAACAATGATGCGAAGAATTATAGAAAATACACATGGTCATCCATTGAAAGACCAGAAGATCTTTCAGAATAATAAGTTTCAATGTAAAGCATGTTCTCTTGGAAAACTTATTATAAGACCATCACCAGCCAAAATCCAAACTGAATCACCAATGTTTCTTGAACGTATTCAGGGTGATATTTGTGGACCAATCCATCCACCATGTGGACCATTCAGATACTTTATGGTATTGATTGATGCCTCCAGCAGATGGTCACATGTATGTTTATTGTCAACTCGAAATGTTGCATTTGCAAGATTACTTGCTCAAATAATAAAATTGAGGAATCAATTTCCCGATTATACAATCAAGAAAATTAGACTTGATAATGCTGGTGAATTTACTTCCCAGACTTTCAATGATTATTGTATGTCTATGGGAATCATTGTTGAGCATCCTGTTGCTCATGTACATACTCAAAATGGATTGGCTGAATCATTGATTAAACGTCTGCAAATGATTGCTAGACCAATGATTATGAAAACAAAGCTCCCTATTTCTATATGGGGACATGCAATTTTACATGCTGCTTCATTAATTCGCATCAGACCAAGTGCATATCATAAATACTCCCCATTGCAGCTTGCATTTGGTAAAGAACCAGACATTTCTCATCTGAGAATTTTTGGATGTATGGTGTATGTGCCTATTGCACCACCTCAACGAAAGAAAATGGGACCTCAAAGAAAGATTGGAATTTATATTGGTTATGATAGTCCATCGATCATTCGATATCTTGAACCACAGACAGGCGACGTGTTCACAGCACGTTTTGCTGATTGTCATTTTAATGAGGAAATCTTCCCAATGTTAGGGGGAGAACAGAAACATACCGAAAAAGAAATTACATGGTATGTATCATCATTGTTACATCTGGATCCAAGAACAAAACAATGTGAAAAAGATGTACAGCAAATTGTGCACTTGCAAAGAATAGCAAATCAAATACCAGATGCATTTGCAGACACAAAAGGGGTAACTAAATCATATATACATGCTGCAAATGCCCCTGCTCGAATTGAAATTCCGAAGAAACAAATTGAAGATAGTCATGATGTCATTAAACGCCTGAAGCGTGGAAGGCCAGTTGGTTCCAAGGATAAAAATCCTCGAAAAAGAAAATTCATAGAGAAACACAATGATCACAAAATAGAGAATGATGTTCCTGAAGAAACACATAATGATCACAAAATAGAGAATGATGTTCCTGAAGAAACACATGATGATGAAAATGTTTTGTCAGAACCACAAACTGACGAGAATCATGAAATCTCTATCAATTATATTAATACTGGAAAAATATGGAACCGAAAAGATATAGAAGAAATTGATGATATATTTTCTTATAATGTGGCAATCGACATCATAAATGATAATGAAGATCATGAACCAAAATCTTTTGGTGAATGTAAAAATCGGCAGGATTGGATAAAATGGAAAGATGCCATCCAGGTTGAATTGGATTCGCTAAATAAACGTAATGTTTTTGGACCTATAGTCCTTACACCTGAAGGTGTAAAACCTGTTGGATACAAATGGGTTTTTATTCGAAAGCGAAATGAGAAAAATGAAATAGTAAGATATAAAGCTCGACTTGTTGCACAAGGTTTTTCTCAAAGGCCTGGAATTGATTATGAAGAAACGTATTCTCCTGTGATGGATGCAATTACGTTTCGGTATTTGATTAGCTTGGCAGTATCTGAAAATTTAGAAATGCGTCTTATGGATGTTGTTACAGCCTACTTATATGGATCACTTGATAGTAATATATATATGAAAATCCCTGAAGGATTTAAGATGCCTGAAGCACAAAGTTCAAAACCCAGAGAATGTTATTCTGTGAAATTACTAAGATCATTATATGGGTTGAAGCAATCCGGCAGAATGTGGTATAATAGGCTAAGTGATCACTTGATGAAAAAGGGATATGTAAATAATTCAATATGCCCTTGTGTTTTCATTAAGAAAACAACATCCGGATGCGTAATTATTGCTGTATATGTTGATGATTTAAACATCATTGGAACAAATAAGGAAATTCAAGAAGTTGTGTCATACTTGAAAGAAGAATTTGAAATGAAGGATCTTGGAAAAACCAAGTATTGTCTGGGTTTACAAATTGAACAAAAAGAATGTGGAATATTTGTTCACCAGACAAATTATACAGAAAAGATCCTTAAACGTTTTAATATGGACAAATCAAATCCTTTAAGTACTCCAATGGTTGTTAGATCATTAAACATAGAAAAGGATCCATTCCGTCCATGTGAAGATGATGAAGATATTCTTGGTCCAGAAGTACCATATCTAAGTGCTATCGGTGCCCTTATGTATCTTACAAATTGTACAAGGCCTGATATATCTTTTGCCGTAAATTTATTGGCAAGATTTAGCACATATCCAACAAAGAGACATTGGAACGGAATTAAACATATATTCCGTTATCTACGAGGAACGACAGACTTGGGACTTTTGTATTCAAAAGATGCTAATCCAAGTATAATTGGTTATGCCGATGCTGGATACTTATCTGATCCACACAAAGCACGTTCTCAAACTGGATATGTATTTACTCGTGGAGGCACTGCAATTTCTTGGCGTTCACAGAAACAAACACTTGTAACAACTTCATCAAATCATGCCGAGATTATTGCACTACATGAAGCAAGCCGTGAATGTGTGTGGTTAAAATCAATGACTCAACATATCCAAATCTCATGCGGATTATCATTCGACGAGAAGCCTGTGATACTATATGAAGATAATGCTGCATGTGTTGCTCAAATGAAAGAAGGATACATAAAAAGCGACAGAACTAAACATATTCCTCCTAAGTTCTTCGCATTCACCAAGGAGCTTGAGAAGAATAAATGTATTGATGTTCGTCACATTCAATCAAGTGAAAACTCATCAGATCTCTTCACAAAGGCACTTCCTACGACAATATTCAGAAAGCACATATATAATATTGGGATGCGCAATCTACGAAATTTGTGAAGAATTGTTCGTGTCAACATGAGGGGGAGTTTACGTGACTGCACTCTTTTTCCCTTACTATGGTTTTTATCCCAATGGGTTTTTCCTAGTAAGGTTTTTAACGAGGCAGTATAAAAACACGTAATGTATACAATCATTATGATCATCATCACAAGGGGGAGTGTTGAAAAATTATTTAAAAATGTGTTAAATATTTGTGTTGAAAATGTGAATGTTGAATGTTGAAAATTAGGTAAAATTAGGTGTTGAATATTGAAAATTAGTGTGTGATGATGTAGGTAATGATGTATTTTATTTTTGGATTATTTGTAAAAATTTTCTATAAATAGATCTCTCATTTGTGAAGAAAATCACAATTGAGTTGAGAGAAAAATATTATAAATTGTGTAGTGTGATAATTTTGAGAGTTTGAGATTTTTACTTTTTATCGTAAATTTTTACTTTTTCACAACATATTTAATATTATTTTATTTTTATATTTTATAAAAGGACAATTGGAGAAAAATCCACATTCAGAAACTCAAATTGGTATTCAGTCCCTAGGTCAGAGTGTTTTTATTTGAACTCCTTGACACATCAAAATTTTTATTTTACACTCCCTGATCTAGGATTTACATCATTTATTTACAGATTATCTTTTTTAAAAAAATTCTTTTTTATCGTCACCTTCCTCAACCACCTTCATTATGTTTCCTCTCTCTTCTTCTTCACCATTTTCTCAACCTTAACCAAAAACACCATAGAAAAGTCCCAAAGCACTGAATCGCTGCTGCTACACTATCGCCTCCCCAATCTTTCCCTTCATTCTCCTTCCTTTTTCTTCTCTTCACCACTTGTCTTGGCTTTACAAAAAAACTCATCCAAAAAATCGCAGAGAAGTTTCAACAACATATCGGAGAAGATGAATTTGAGTGACGAACAACCATCAGCGATGAATTTACGCTGTTCCTTTGCAAGGTTTGGTTTTTCAGTCCACATATTTACTCTCGTTTGGTTTCACTCTCATTTGCCCTACTGCCCATCTCTCCATCTTAAATGGGAAACAAATCTCAAGTCCCTAATCACCGAAGCCACTAACCATTAGAAACCATTGACAGAGACACGATTTTTAGTGAATTACTGAAGAAGAAACAAAAAAAATGATGAATTGAGTCACCTTGGAAAAATGGTAAGTTTTCCTCTCCTCAGCAATATACGATTTTTAGAGTTAAGTTTCTTCAATTTTGCTTTTCCATTCTTCAATTTGAAGTAGGCTTTTTTCTTCTTGATTTTCCGTAGTTTTGTTGGGGTTTCACATGTTAGCCCCAAAAAATTTAAAGTCTAGCACCAAAAATTCAGATGCATGTCATAATAATCGGGATGCATATCAGCTTACTAGCAGGCTTACCCATAAAAAATATGAATCACCTGACAAGATAATATAGAAATTCATTGAAAGAGGGATGATCATTGACTAAGTTATTCATAATACATTAATGAACATAAACGTACAGTCAATAGAGAAAACCAAAGATCTTGCGAAAAACTAACCTATAATAATAAATAGTAAGCAGTAAATATTGAATCTAAGTATACATCCACGTTTTCTTTATCTTTGTTATACAAATAGAAAAAGGAAATTGTTTGTTATGTTACCGAGTTTGGTGATTACTGGTGTTTAGATAAAGCTTAGAAGTTTATTTTTGTATTTGAATTGGTTATGATGATATTATACGTATTGATGCAGAAATCGTTATAAAGAAATTATATTGATGTGTATGAGTCTCATAGACAAAGGAGCGAAGATGCAATGTCATCATGTTCTTCCAATTACTTCAGAAAGGTGATGAATAAACTTGAACCAAAACAGGGGGAGAAGCTTCAGGCAAGGATCATAATAGAGTGTTCAATAAGGAGTAATATTTGTGCTGTTCTTGTGACAATGATGAAAGCATTGATGTACGAGAAAGATTGCAAAACGAACAGTATTAGAGCATGTATTGTTTTACGACCTTATGTCAGCAATAATGGTTTTTCCTACAGGGGGTTGTGAAGATTTAAATTTATCCTTTTTTGAGTAAATTTTATCTCATTTGGATGTTGTTGGGGTGGCAACAAATTTAGATTTAACCAAATGAAATCTTCGCGTCTAATTTTGGATCATATTCGATTTAGCTTTTTAGTTTAAGCCGTTTCATATTTAGCTTGATAAACAATAAATGTGTTTTCTGGATAATTTTCTTCCCTAATAATTGTTATTATCAACATTTGGATATTTGCAAAAATGTTGACTAATACAGTGTCCTTTTTTTTTTGCTCTTTAGTGTAGTGTTTGAATGGTACAATGAATTTTATCAATGAAACAGAAAGCATTACATATATTATTATTGACACAAAATATGCTAATTCAGGAATAAAATATCGTAACTTCAGTATAATGTCCAAATTTGACACATAACTTGGATATTTTAGTATAAATGTTTTGGTGCCTAATTCTAATTGTGTTTATTGTGAATCTTGATCTTGTGTATGTTATTGTGAATTTTGATCTTGTATGTTATATACCAAATTGCAAACAACATATACTTCACTTGTTTTTATTTGTGTCGAAATTAACATATTTTATGCCAAAAATTTACGTGCTAATGTTTTGAGGTAATTAGTAGATAAAAAACATACTAAGTAGTAGTTTCCTAAACATTATTCATTGAAAAGACATATAAGTTTGGGTCAAGACGATGGTGGTTTTTCTTGGAGTTTTTGGGTAATTATGATAATGGTTTCCCTCAAAATTTATGCTTATATTCAAACGTTATATACAAATTTGCAAAAAAATTATACTGCAATTGTTTTAATTTGTGCCGCAATTAACATATTTTACGTCAAGGATTTAGTTGCTAGTGTCTTGTCTTTAGTAGATAAAAAACATGATAAGGAGTAGTTTTCTTAAATCTTACTAGTTGATAAGACATATAAGTTTGGGCCCAGACGATGGCGATTTCCCTCGGAATTTATGCCTATATTCTCACATTATGTAACAAATTGCAAACAAATTATACTCCAATTTTTTAATTTATGCCGCAGTGAACCTATTTTATACCGAAAATTTACTTGCTATTGTATTGTGTTTAGTAGATAAAAAAACATGATATTCAGTTTACTTTGATTTTCTTTCATTATGGCAAGCATCTTATGTCAGTTGTAAAATGCTAACTGAATAATTAGTAACTTAAAAGATATAAACTGACAAACAACTGACTGAACTGTCAGCAACTGATAAAGACTGACTGAGCAGTTAATAATCAGCAAAGAATTCAACTGACCAGTTTATAATGAATAAGGATTAAGTGAGTAATAATTAACAAAATATCAAGTAATTGATATTAATCAAGATAATTCAATTAAACCAAGTATATTTCGAAAGTGAGAAAACTTAGTTTCTGGTAACGGTTTGGTGAAAATATCAGTAGCCTATTGTTGAGTTGAAATGTATTCCAGTCTGATTGCTTTCTTCAATGCGTGATCTCTGATGAAGTGATGCCTGACATCGATATGCTTGGTCCTTGAATGAAAAACTGGATTGTATGTGATTGTAATTGTGCTTGTATTATCACAGAATATTGGCGATTCTTTTGCAATGACTCCGTAATCTTTCAGTTGTTGCTGGATCCAAAGCAGTTGAGCACAGCAGCTTCCAGCAGCAAGATATTCTGTTTCAGTTGTGGAAGTAGCTATGGATGTTTGCTTCTTGCTGAACCATGAAATCAGTCTATCCCCTATAAACTGACATGATCCACTTGTACTTTTACGATTTAGCTTACATCCTGCATAATCTGGATCTGAATATCCAACTAAATTGAAAGATGAGTTCTTTGAATACCATAATCCAACATTTTGCGTGCCTTTAAGATATTTTAAAATACGTTTGGCAGCTGAAAAATGTGATTGTTTGGGATTTGCTTGAAATCTAGCACACATACAGACAACAAATACAATATCAGGACGACTAGCAGTTAGGTACAATAATGAACCTATTAAACCTCTGTAAAGTGTCGTTTCAACTGATATTCCCCCTTGATCAATGTCTAGTTTAACTGATGATATCATGGGATTATTTGCAGTTGAACATGTTTCCATGCCAAATTTCTTGAGCAGTTACTGAAATGATCTTGAGCAGTTCCAAGGATGTGGATTCTTGTATCTTGTTACTATACAAGGTAGGAAGCTGTGTCGTGGGTTCTTGGATAGTCTATGTTGTGATTCTTGGACTTTTATATCTGGTGAGACGTTGGCTGACAGAAAGTGCCAGAAGAAGTGAGCTAAGATTTGACAAATTAGACTTTTAAATTTAAATCAAATGTTTAAATCAACAGATGCATCAAAGTCAGACAAAAACTGCTCTGCCTCAACAACAGAGAGAGTTGGGTCTTCAGATGAGTGAATCGGAGGCAGTGGAGCAGACGCAATATTGTCAGATATTGGTTGAGAAATAGCTAGGAGAGCTGAGGCATCCTGATGGCACTGTTGTTCCGCACTGAGAATGTCCTCCGGCGGGATTTCTTCAGAGGGAGGTTCAGTGTTCTTGTCAATAGATAGGTGATCGGTTTCGGTAGGAGCTTCAGGTGATGAAGGCTTAGAACTTGCACCAGATAAATGATCTTTAATGGTGGATGTGTCTTTGGGTTGTACAGAACATGGATCTTCATGAATTTCCATGATAGAGTCGAGCTTACTCTGTTCTGTAATCACAGGAAGTTGAAGATCCTGACACATTTAGAGCAACATGTGTTGCAAGTGATAACGCATCCATCTCAAGTTGAGAAATAACAGCCGAATCATCTATGGCAGTTAGGCAGAAAGGATCAAAATTTTTTCTTTTTAATTGAATGATGGCTCGAAGAGCACTTTCTTTCATTTGAAGTTCCAAGAAATCTCGACGTCGTAGAGCGGTTGGAATATCAGATGTTTCTCTCCATTCCAAAATGGACCGTTCAAGATTTGCAGCTACTTTTATTTTCTCGGTTTGAATGAGTGAATCAAATGTTGTTGCGGTTTGATATTGAACCCATTGACCAAACATCTCCATCTTCGTTTGTACGGCCTCATTAACACGTTCGCTGGTGAGGACAATCGCCGTATGAACCGAATTGCTTTTTGGTGGATTTTCAATCATCGCTTGTTTACCTTTATCTGTAGAAAGAATAATCGGAAATCCTGAGCAAGAAGACTCAATCTCTGGTTCAGTAATTTTAATCCCTTTCAGCTTTGTGACAGAGATTGCAGGGATTGGAGCCGGAATGAGAGGTGTAGAGAGATGTTTAACCAGTCTGATCTTTGCGGCTTTTGTTGTTTCAGTTCGTTTCTTCTTAAAGACCTGAGAAACAGGAATATCATCCTTGGATTCTTCATCAGAACTGGATTTTAATACCAGCTTCCTATTTGTGTCTTTAAGGGTGGAGACAGTCTGTTTCTTTTGTTTTACAAACTCAACTCCAGTTTCAGTTTTGACGGAGACTATCTCTTCATCGGTCGGTTTGTTCTTCTTGATGAATTTTTCAACCGATACCCAGTTAAACAGCTTGGTGTTGCCAACTTCAATCATGTCAACCGGTTGAACCCCTCCATTGATCAGCATATGGCAGATTTGAACTGCGAAGCCTTGCGATTGGTTTTCTTTTTTGATCATGGTGACCAATATCTTGAATAGAACATCAGACCAGTTGATCCCCAGTTTGGATGAGATGGTGGCCATAACAAGAAATTTTTCCAAAGTTATCTTATCATAGGAACCAGCCTTGGCAAGAAGTCCTTTTGCCACAATATCAGCCAAAAGTCGGAATTCGATCTTCAAATCGCGCTTTTGACACGTTGGATGAGAGATTGGAGAGTCTGTGAGTGAGAAATCTCTTCGCCAAATGTAGATATTCCCGTCAGGTAGTGTGGAGAAGTCAGTGATTTCAGCCGTGGGTAAGCCCGCAAACATCTTCTGGGTGAAGTGGAAGTTTTTGTTTTGAACAGAACAAATAATTTCTCCATTCTGCATTTGTGCAGAGTCAAAGAATTCCTTTAATAGTGTATCAGAGTAACTGTATCTGCAACCCAGAAATGTGCGAAGCCCAGAATGTTCTATCGTACGGAACATAGATTTCATAGACTTGTTGGGCATGGCAAAGATTGACGCAAAATTAACAGCAACTGTGTTTTGAGCAATGGAGGCATCCATTTTCTTGATTCTTAGAGAAGGTTTGAATTTTGCACTTGCAGGATGAGCTTGGACGAGATGTCGTAAAAAGATGGCACAATGAGGATGATGATGTAAGTATGTATGTCCGGTTCAAAGATACACTAGCCAGTCCACGTGGAGTACTGTTAGTGGAGGGTTTTTCGAGAATTTTGAAAATTTTTGACTTAACCAATGTTCCCCCTAAATAGATGCATAACTGAGTTCTTGGGAAATGAACCGTCGGTAGCGTGACATAGAACGCTTCACATCCCTTGCGGCATTCATGATTACATAGATTCTTCACTTGACTCTTATCTATAAATACAGGCAGAAGTGTTAACGCAACAATCACTTACATACATAGCAGGTACAGGCAAAATGAAGAGAGAAGTCAGTCCAGACTTGGCAAAGGAGTTCATGGATGCGGTGGTAGCTACCCGCAAGACTGCTATGGAAGACAAAGTTGTGGAGAAGACGCTGGCCATTTGGACTAAGTTCCAGGAGCTCCAGTCCGTCCTTGAGGGCGGGCTAGTTGCTACCCCCAAAGGGGTGGCAACTCTGAGGAGATATCGGCAACATCTTCGCGTTGCTGATAACGGTGACGTCTTTTCTGATGATGACGTCTATCTCCTCATGCTCTTAAAAGAGCAGAGTACTCTGAGAAGGATTGCCATCTCAGAGGACTTTTTACGTACCTCCACCGGAGGGCTGACCGCCTGATTGGCAACCTGGAGGAGGCACGTTGATAAAGAAATTATGAATGTATTCCCCCGCCTCTTTTAATAAAATTTCTTATTTTGTATTACTGACCGCCTCTGTATCTTTCTGTTTATTGCCTGTAATACAAAACTGAATATTCACACGAAATAATCATATCAAGTTAAATCAATTAATCCAAGCATATTTCGGAAATGTGAAAACTTAGCATCTGTTAGTGGTTTTGTGAAAATATCGGCCGTTTGTTGATCTGTATGAACATATTCATGCTGTATCTCTTTCTTTATGACGTGTTCTCGGATAAAGTGGTGTCTGATATCGATATGTTTTGTCCGAGAGTGCATAACAGGGTTGTATGTGATAACTATTGCGCTGGTGTTATCACATAATATAGGAGATTCAGTAGCTTGGATTCCAAAGTCTTTTAGCTGTTGTTGTATCCACAGCATTTGAGCACAACAGCTTCCAACTGCTAAGTACTCAGCTTCAGCAGTTGATGTAGCAATTGACGTCAGTTTCTTGCTGGCCCATGATATCAGTCTATCACCCAAAAATTGACATGAACCGCTTGTGCTTTATTAGTCGATTTTACATCCAACATAGTCTGCGTCTGAATATCCTACAAGATTAAAACTTAAATCTTTGGGATATCAAAGACCCACATTAGCAGTACCTTTCAAATATTTAAGTATGCGTTTAGAGGCAGTAAAATGAGATTGCATAGGTTTAGCTTGAAACCGTGCACATAGACATACGGCAAACATAATATCTGGTCGACTTGCGGTCAAATATAGCAGAGAACCAATTAACCCTCTGTACATTTTTGCATCCACAGAGATTTCCCCTTCATCTTTATCCAATTTGATTGATGAACTCATTGGGGTGCTGGCTTGAGAGAAATTTTCCATGCAGAATTTTTTTAGCGTATCTCGTGTGTACTTGGCTTGATTGATAAAAATACCATTTTCGGACTGCTTGACTTGTAATCGCAGAAAGTAATTTAATTCTCCCATCATGCTCATCTCAAATTGTTCCTGCATCATCTTAGAGAATCTCTCACATAGCTTAGGGTTAGTTGATCCGAAAATGATATCGCCCACATATATTTGAACAAAGAGTGAGTGATCATTTTTTGAGAATTTAAACAAGGTTTTGTCGACTGTTCCAATAGAGAAACCATGCTCAAGAAAGAATTTGGTTAATGTGTCATACCATGCTCTCAGGGCCTGCTTCAGGCCATACAGAGCTTTATCCTGTTTGTAAACATGATCAGGGAAAGTGTGATTAACAACACCAGGTGGTTGTTCTACATGAACTTACTCATTTAACAATCCATTTAAAAATGCTGATTTAACATCCATTTGATATACTTTGAAGTCTTTATATGCTGCAAAGGCTAGAAATATTCTGATAGCTTCTAACCTAGCAATAGGGGCCAATGATTCATCAAAGTCTATTCCTTCCTCATGGCTATAACCCTGAGCTACTAGTCGAGCCTTGTTTCTAATGATTAAACCGTTTTCATTCATCTTGTTTCTATAAACCCATCTAGTTCCAATCACATAAGTGTTATAAGGTCGAGGGACTAAATGCCAAACTTTATTTCTTTCAAACTGATTGAGTTCCTCTTGCATAGCTTCTATCCAATTTATGTCGAGAAAAGCATCATCAATCTTCTTAGGTTCTAGCTAGGAAACAAAAGCAGCATGCATAAATTCACCTGTTCTTCTCAGATCTATCTCATCATCACTGCTAGCTTCAAGGTTAGAAGTTTCAAGATTATTTATTAAATCATGCATGCTACTATCACTATTGTCATGACATATAGATGATTCATCGAACACAACATGTATGGATTCTTCAATAGTGAGGGTTCTTTGATTATAAACTATGTATGCTTTGCTTACTTCTGAATATCCTAGAAAAACGCCATTATCAACTTTTACATCAAATGGGGTGAGGTGTGACTTGCCATTTATATGAATAAAAAACACTTACAACCAAAAATGCGAAAGTATCCAATTTCTGGATGCTTGCCAGTCCAGATTTCATATGGAGTCTTTTCATGATTTTTATTAATCATGGACCGGTTTTGAGTGTAACAGGCTGTATTGATGGCTTCGGCCCAAAATCGTTGTGATATGCTAGATTCAACCAGCATAGTTCTAGCTACTTCCTTCAGTGTGCGGTTTTTTCTTTCAGCTACTTCGTTTTGTTGGGGTGATCTTGCAGCTGACAACTCATGCTTTATGCCATGATCTTCAAGATAGGATGACAGGAATTGGTTCAGAAATTCAGTTCCTCTGTCACTCTTGATTCTGTCAATTGCTTCTTTTTTCTCGTTTTGAAGCCTTTTGAGCAGCTTGATTAGATGATCGACAGTTTGATCTTTGGAGCTTAGAAAAGTTACCCATGTAAATCCATCAATTACCATAAGAGTGTATTTCTTTTCCCCTAAGCTCATTACCGGTATAGGTCCAAACAGGTCCATATGAAGAAGTTCCAAACACCTAGCTAATGAGTTTCTTCCCTTGTTCTGAATGTTGATCGGACTTGTTTACCTAGTTGACAAGCATTGCATATCCTATCTTTGGCAAAGTCAATGTTAGGAAATCCAGACACCAAATTAAGCTTGCTAATAGCAGCAATGGACTTGAAATTTAGATGATTGAGTCGTTTATGCCAAAGCCAGTTTTTATTACCATTTAAAGCAACGAAACAGGTAGGTGCATTTGGGCATTCATCATTCCATTCTAGTTTATAAGTATTTTGATTTCTATAACCAGTCAACATAGTAGTACATGCAATATTTTTAATCATGCATTTATGTTTTTGAAATTCAACAATATAACCATTGTTACCTAATTGGCTTATGCTGATCAGGTTATAACATAGATTTTCTACTAAGAGAACATCTTTAGTAATAATTTTGCCATGGATAATCTTACCCTTACCTATAGCATTACCCTTAGAATTATCCCCGAAAGTGATTGTTGGTCCTTTGGGATTTACAACTTCTGATGGAAGATTTTTGTTTCCTGTTATGTGTCTTGAACATCCGCTGTCCAGAAACTAGATTGTTTCTTCCAAGTTCCTTTTCTTTAGTACCTGAAATTGTTGAAATAAGAGATTGGTACCTTTTCCTATTTGGGTCTTGAATTGATTAGACCCCTAGAAATCCACACTTGAATTATCCTAAAGGATTTTTCATGATGTGTCCCAAGGTGAACATGATTGGATACAAAATCTGGTGGTGTATGTAGTATATGTTGTCTTATCTGATGATCATTGTCATTCAATCTGTACCTCTTTTGAACAGGTCGGCTATTGTAGTAATTATTAGGTCTGGTTTTTGAGTGATATCCAGTTGAAAAGCTGTGAACGGTTGACTTTGGCCTGGGTTTGCGCCAAAACCGGTTAGATTTATCACTCTGAGTTCTGACATAACCCAAACCACGTCGCTTCCCATTGTTCTCAAGATTCATATTTTGAATGCCCTGAACTTCAGGCTTATCATGTTCATATACTGTACTAGATCTGACAAATTTAATTGATTTGAAGCTGTCTTTCTCTAGTTACCGCCGCTGCTGAGATCGCGTACGGCCGAGAAGCGGTAAAGATAAACAGGCAGTGGTAGAAGATGACACATCACCCTCCTCACATCCCACACTCCCTGAACCCACCGCAAATGAAGTCATCATAAGAGAAGGTGGAGTATCAATCATAGAATCCTGAACGGCAGGAGCAGGCTCAACCACCGGAACCGGAACGACCATAGGTTCGGAAACAACTGCAACAGCAAGAGACACAACCTCAACCATATATGTGGCCTGAGATGAGATAACCGGAGCCACAACTACTGGAGATAGATACCCTCCTCTAGCATTCTGCTCCGTCGCGAGCTTACTCAAAAGAGACTTGACCTTTATGGGACGGGTTTTCACAACACCCGAAGACTCACCAGGACCAGAATTATTAGGTAAATCCTGCAGGACCTCATAATAATTCTTTGTCGAAATAGGCCTATTCGGATCTTTCCTCAGGACAGGCCGACGTCGTGGACGCTTAGAAGCATGCTGTGTAAAATCAGCAACACTAGACGGAGGTGGATAAGTAGTAACACCCTGTGATGACACGATAGGAACCTGCCCAGGTGAATCAGATACAACTTCCTTACCATTAGGACAAGACCTCCGCGGACGAGAAGATTTGCCATTACGAGAGCAAAAATCAAGAGAATGCCCCAACAACTGGCAATGAGTACAATAATGGGGAACTTGCTCATAGACCACCTCAACAACCTGACTATGATCTCCCCACCCAATCCATATATGCTTCGGACGTGCCTGACGAACATCAATCTCAACACAAACCCGAGCAAAAGAACCTCTGGTACCCTCAGCAGTAATCTCATCAATCTTAACAGGATTACCTAAAATCTTAGCAAGTGGATACAAGCTCTGTTTAGCATAAAGATGCAAGGGCAAATCAGGAAATCTTACCCAAACCGGAGCAATTGGAGAGTCCGCCTAGAACTTGAATTCAGGAGTCCATTTAGAAAAATGAATCACAACAGACCGAATCGAAACTACAAGCTGAGTCCAAAACCTCAAATAATCCTCCTTACAGGAAAGGTTGAGAACCATATACCACGAGGAAGAAAACGAACAGTGTGAGAACCCAACAAACAAGCACACGACAAAGCAGATAAAATATCAGTATTGGGAGTCAAACCCCGGTTCCCAGTGATACGCCCTACCAATGCAAACTTAAATGGAGCAGAGAGGGATGAAATAACCTGATCCGGGAACAAAATACCAGGAATCCCGTCACGAACAGTCGGAGCTAGCACTTCGTCCATTCAGTCAACAATGTCCGCAAAATTCTGATCCTGCGAAACTGGAGAGGACCGTCGCAAAATATCCCGAAAAGTGACCGAAGGAGGAACAGAGCGAACAGAAACAACCTCCGGAGCAACTTGAATAGCTGGATTACCTTTAAACACAAAAGGAATTGCCGAGTTAACTGGGCCGAGTTGAGAAGGAGAGTCAACTGAGTCAACTCGGACCAACTACACCGGAGACCCACCGTCAGCCGGCGAAACAAAGGTGACCCCAGAACTGGCCTCGGTACGCTGAAACTCGGATGAACTCGGGCCAAAGACTGAAGAACTCGGCAAAGAACTCGTGGGCAACCCCTTCAATTGAGCGTTTTTGATTGGCACCGAATTACCAGCAGTTGATGGTATGGAACGATTACCCATCACCTGAGGAGATGACTGACCAAAGGAATTAATCTTTGGAGAAACGACAGCGGCGAAATCGACGGAAGAAGGCATCACCGCTAGAGTTTGAGGAGGCGTTACCGTAGATATGAAATTTCCGGAGCACGACGACGATTCAGGGAACGAGCCTTGGATAGAATGGTGCGTCTCAGCACTGTGATTCCAGATCGGGGTCTGGATCGGAGAATGGATAGCAGAATCGGCCGGAATCGAGGAAACGACGGACGGCACATGTGTGAACAGTACATGCGAGATTTTGACCGTAAAATCGGGGAGGCAAATCAACTCCGAATGACCTGAAATTTGGACCCTAGGAGCGTCGTGAGGAGAGAAATCCAACGATGTAAAAAGAGTTGCCGGACGATGAACGGAAGCCAGGGCGATTGAATTCATCGGAAATTGCGCAATTTCCAGGCCGTTGACCGGCGATTTGTTTGAGCAAATCTGCTCCGATGGACCTGAAACTTGGACAGCCACCTCGTCGCGACGAGGCGCACCGGTGGCCGGCCGGAAACCGGCGCCGACATGGAGGCGATTTTTACGGGATTTTTGGGCTAATTTTTGACACTATTCACTTGAGAGAAAAAATTTTGGGGGCGAATGGTTTAGGGTTTAGGGTTTTAGGGGTTTAGGGTTTAGGGTTTAGGGTTTTTTTTCAGAATAAAATTTTATTTAATCATGGAGGGGGACTAGACCAAGACCTCCGGAAAGACTATACCATCATCACATCAAAACATAAATAACGACATACTACAACAGGGCAACCCGAAATACAGCATAAAAAAAACCCAACAAACCAGAGGGTGCCTCGGAATACATCAAGCAAAATAAAAGAAAAGGATGGGCAAGGAGAACTCTGCAGCGAACGCACACCACCTAAAGCTAAGCAATATCAACCGGAATCAGGAGGACGCCCGTAGGGCAAACTCGACTGAAGCGCCTTATTACGGTAATACCTTCTCTGCTGAGAGCGCGTACGTCCAGGGAGAGGTAAAGATAAACACTCTGTCGAAGAAGAAGCCACGACACCGATCACACCGCCAACACTACCCGAATCAAACACCAATGAAGGCAATGGAGTAGAAACAGGGGTACCCACAGACAAAGCAATAGAGACTGGAGGATCACCCACAAGTTCCTGAACAGTAGGAGCAAGCTCAACGTCCGGAACCGGAACAACCACATGTGCAGGAACAACTGCAACAGAAGTGGACGCCACATCAACCACATCCGTGGCCTGAGACGAGATAACCAGATCCAAATCATCGTGAGACAGACAACTCACCGCAGCATTCTGTTCCGCCGCAAGCTTACCAAGAAGAGTCTTAAACCGTTGAGGGCGGGGTTTCACAACACCCAAAGATTCACCAGGACCAGATTCAGTAGGAAGATCATGCAATATCTCATAATAATTCTTCGTCGAAATAGGCCTAGTCGGATCTTTCCTCAGAACAAGCCGACGCCGTGGACGCTTAGAAACATGCCCTATAAAATCAATATCATTCGATAGTGGCTGATCAGACGTAACACCCTGAGACGACTGAGTAGGAGTCGGAAGTGGGGAATCCGATACAACACCCTTACCATGAGGACGTGGACCCTGGTGCTGCTGATCAAATGACTGAGGGGTATGATGAGCAGCCTGACGCTGAGACCCTTGCTGCCTCGCCCTAAAAGTCGTAGCATTCCTAGAACAAAATTCTAACGAATGGCCCAACATATTACAGTGAGAGCAGAAATGGGGAACTCTCTCGTAAATAACCTCAATAACCTAGCAATGATCACCCCACCCTACCCAAATCTTCTCCTGACGAGGCTGAAGTTCATCAATCTCAATACAAACTCTAGCAAAAGAGCCTCGGGAACCATCAACAGTAATCTCATCAACCTTGACTGGATTACCTAAAATCTTTGCAATCGGATACAAACTCTTTTTATCATAAATGTGAAGAGGCAATTCAGGGAACCGAACCCAGACCGGGGCTACAGAACAATCCTCCTCATACTTAAACTCCGGAGTCCATTTAGAAAACCGTATCACCACAGTCTTAATGGAAATCTCAGGTTTCTCCCAAAATTTCAAATAATCCTCCTCACAAGAAAGAGTAAGAACCATATACCCACGAGGAAGAAATTTAACAGTCAGATAGGGAAGAAATAACCTGGTCCGAGAATAAAATACCAGTAATTCCATTACGAATGGTCGGAGCAGGTACCTTGTCCATCTGATCAACAACATCAGCAAAACTCTGAGCCTGAGAAGACGGAGACGAACGACGCGAAATATCCCGAAATGATATCGTAGGAGGGATAGAACGCGCAGAAGTCGCCGGATCAACAGGAGGAACTGGACACAATGAAGGAGGTACTGTCGAGTCAACCGAGTTGAGTTGACTCGGTGAATCGGCTGAGTCAACCAGTGAGTCAACGGCCGGTGACTAACCGAGGGCCGGTGACGGTAAGGTGGTCTCAGAACCGGTGACCAAACCTACAGAACCGGATGGGACGAGGACCGATTTGGCAGGAATAACACTCGAACTCGGCCGCAACTCGCCGATTTGGGCGTTTCCGATAGACGGCCGGAAACCTACAATTGGTGACACCAAAATGTTACCCATGATGTGGGGAAGACATCCTGAAGGGGAATTGGAAAATAAAGCACGGACACCGGAGGAATCGGGAGAAACGTGGGTCGCGGCGAGGGTTTGAAGGGGCGCCACCATAGATCTGAAATTGCCGTCGAACCGAGATGAATTAGGCAGCGGGCTATGTACCATTGGAATCGTCTTGTCACAAGGATTCCAGATCGGGGCTTGGATCGAAGAAAAGTGGCCGGAGCTAGCCCGAATTGACGAAATCGTAGACGAAAATCGCATGAACAGTACCGGCGCACTTTTGACAGTTAAATCGGATGGGCAAATCAACTCCGATTGGGATGAAATTTGGACAGAGACTCGTCTTTTTAAGATGAATCCAACGGTGTATCATTTGTAAAATTTGGAGTTGAACTCGCCGGAACAATTACTGTAGCCGGAATTTTTTGGATTTTTGGGCATGAAATTGACGGGGCAAATGACCTCCGAATGGGCTGAAATTGTAGTATGTAGTTTGCCTCGAAGAGGCGCTTCAGGTGCACCGGCTAACCGGGCCGGAACCGGAGTCGATCGACCGCCCGTACTGGCTGCGATTTTTGGGGCGAAAATTGGGTTTTTTTGGTCACTATTCACGTGAGAGAATTTTTTGGGGGCAAGTTTTGGTTTAGGGTTTGGGGTTTGGGGTTTTAGGGTTTAGGGTTTTTTTTTTTACGGAAAAACACCGCCAGATGCGGGGGGGTTAGGCAGACCCCTACCTGTATATATCAACAAAAAAGAAATACAAGATGAAACATAAAGAGAGAGAGACTATGCCAAGATCTCTCGAAAGGCTAGTCCGACAACACATAAAAACAAAACATAAACTAGAGTGGCAAATACATGTGCCAAAAATTAACAACTAGGAAAAGCGCATAATATAAATAAACATAAAAGAGCAGCGCTAAATAAATCAAGCAAATCGAAGCCGAAAGTCATAAGTCCACGCATGACTAGAAATTTGATATAAGAGGTAATCAAGAGAGAATATCCATAGCCAGCAATGGACGCAGCAAAAGTATAGAACATAATCCACCTCACGAGAATCCAAAGACCGCAAAAGAGATAAAGTGGCTGGCCCATCAAAAAACCAAGAACCGCAAAAAGTGATAATGTATGGGCCCACTAGCACTGAAGTATCATATAAAAGTGAAAAACAGATCATCCAAAGAGCTCAGTGGACAAGGAGAAGCCATGCATCCCTGACCCATCTCAACATCCAAAGTGAATCTCGCTAGTCTGGTACCGAGGAACCACTGAGATACCCAGGATATGATAGAACAAATAGCTGGGGCAAATAGTCAACGCCCCAAGTATGAAAACCGATAGTAACCTCGAATCCAAGAGTGGACTCACCAGCTGGAGCAAGAAGAGAGCGTCTGGCGCACTGGAAGTAAGGCAGGTGTCCGAGCTCATCCAATGAAACAACACACCTGAAAAAATAAGAGTACACGAAACACACACGAAAAATCGCACACACCCAGAAAAACAAGATCTCAACACACACACGAACGCCTACACACACAGACACACCCACACACACACTCACGCACAAACGTTTTTTTTTTTCCTGGGACGAAGGCTAGTATCATCTGGCTCTGAGATAGGGGAGCCCATAGAGATTAGATCGGGCAAGGGTGTAAACAAGGGTGGGGAGGGAGGATCCTAGAACTAGAGAAAAACTCCTATGCGTATGAGCCTCCAGTGCCAACGCATCCGCCACCGAATTCCCCTCACGGAAGATATGGGAAATATGAACCTGTCGTCCCCTCAAAAGACAAACAATCCTGGTAACAATGTGGTCTACCTGCCAACTACACCTCCTAGATCTGAGAGTCTGGATAGAAATCTGAGAATTGGTCTCAATCCACAGAGGGAAAAGGCTGAAATCAGTACAGATAAGGAGACCCCTCCACACGGCCCACAACTCGGCTCTAACATTGGTCCCGGCACCAATAAACTCGCTGAAGGAGAAGATGATCCTGCCGAACGAATCCCGAACAATGCCACCAGTAGAAGAATCACCGGGATTACCTCGAGAGCTCCCATCCACATTCAATTTGAAACAACCCGCTGGGGGACGAAGCCATCTGACAATCGTCATTTTTCGGGTTCTCCGATGATGCACTGAGATGCCCATGAGACTGGCAGCATAATAGAAGCCCAGCTAATGGCTAGGCTTGATAATATGAGCAGAATGAGCCAGTCTAAGGTAAGAAGTGATCTGGGATCTGACAGTTGCCGCAGAGATAGGCAACTGTCGATGCTTGGCATCATTTCTAGCAGTCGAAAGGAACCACAGAATGATGAAGGGGAGAAACTCTATCACATGTCCACCAGGTGACCAGTGTAGGTTCTTCTTCCAAGCACTAAGAAATAAACTGAAGTTCGAGGGATACGAACCCTGAAGATGGCCCCAAAGTAATGCCATACAGAACGGGCAATCGGGCCATCGATGAATCTGTGGGAAAATGTCTTGGCCATGTCGCAACATTTACACCGAGACACCAAAGTAACCCCACGCTGCTGAAGCACCTCATCAACAGGAAGCCACTTATGCCAAAATCTCCAAAGGAAGAAAGACATAGTGGGCCTCAGCTAGCTACCCCAACAGGGGGTAAGAATGTCTTGGGTGGCATTTCTCGCACGAACGGACTCCCATGCAGATCGAAAAGAAAAGGCGCCATCAGGGCTCAGAGTCCAACGAGCAACATCAGGCTCCCCCTGAGCAATAGGAATCAGGGTAATATCCTCAGCAAGAGCTGAGCCAACAGCCAATGAGAGCCTATCAAAATACCATCCCTCATCCAAGAAGAAGCAGGAGATGCGAATACCACGATCACCACGGACCTGACGCAGAGAGGATAGAGGTGCGTCGCCGAACCAGGTGTCATCCCAAAAGGATAAATCCCCGATGCCGACCCGCGGTTTAGGGTTTAGGGTTTAGTGTTTAGGATTTTTTTTTTAACGGAAAACACCGCCAGATGCGGGGGGGTTAGGCAGACCCCTACCTGTATATATCCACAAAATATCCAGTAACATAATACAGAATAAAAACCTAAAAGAGGAGGTGGATAAAACCAAAACCTCCTCAAAAAGGCTAAAGAAGTAGAAACGAAAAAACAAAGCCGTCTAGGGAAGTAAATACAAAAGCAAAACGAACCCTAGAAGGATATCAAATATGCGGCAACAAATAAACAAAGACAAGCAACTCTAATGTCCACATGCTGAGGAAGACAAAATGATAACTGCGAGATGAAAACAGAAGCCATGCAGAAATTCTCATCCCATAGCTATCATCCTGGAGAATCCAATAATGTCGATCACAGAGCAAAATATAGATCGCAATCCCGCCAGAACAAAAGATATCCAGTAGCTGAATCAAAAGAGCAGAGAGCACGATCCCATGAAGTCGGAGTCTGACAAACATGGCATAAAAATTAGAGGATCCTTTTGAAAGTACCCCTTGAATCCACCACGACATCCAGCAAACACCTCTACAATAACTGATACGGCGGCCAAGGAGAACCAACAGTAAACAACCGCCAGGGACCATGAATGTGCCAAAGGAATTTATCAATGGAAATAGTGCAGAAACCCACTCGGAACAAACAAGAATAAACACATCATGTGCAAGTGTCTGGACCCACTTGCACAACCCATATGAAAGTGAAAAACAACCTCCAAGTACACTAACCTGCAATAAAACAGATATATATATATATATATAAATATAAATAGATAGATATAGAGCCAGATATCATAAAGAAAGAGAGCCAAAAAAGAAGAAGGGGCTGCAAATGGCTAAGAGGATCTGTTTCTGAGGTATGGAAGCCCAGAACGATTAGATCTAGCAAGGGTGGAGATGTCTGGAGGTAGGGAAGGATCTAACTCTAAGGTATACTGCCTAAAAATTTGAGCCCTCGCCGCCAAGGCATCCGCCACTGAATTCCCTTCCCGGTATATATGCGATAAATGAACAGATCGCCCCCGCATCAACAAAAGAATCCGTGTAACAAAATGTTCAATGTCCCAGCAGCACCGACGAGAACGAAGTAAAAGAATGGAACCCTACAATACTTATTCAGGATGAATTTCGCCCAGAGGGAAATGCCCTGCCTGAATCTGAACCATAAATTGATCGAGAAACTATCGACCAAGTCTTTCAACTTGCGGAACCCGAGGCCCCTTTCTGAGACGGGAAGGCAAGCACGAGACCATCTGGCCCAATGCCATTTTTTCTCAAGAGGTCGAGAAACCATTGAACATCAGCTCAAGTCTCTCGATGACCGCCAAAGGAGGATGGATCACCTGGAAGAGATAGATGGGGAGAGAAAGGAGAACACTGCGAATTAGAGTCATACGACTCCCGAGAGACAAGGTGCGGGAATCCCAACCTTCTAATTTCTTCCGAACGGCTTTAAGAATGGGCTCGAAAAGAGAACACTTACGATTTCCTCGGAAAAGAGGTACTCCAAGGTATTTGGCCCTCTCTGAAGCCAGTCAAACGAAGAAGTCGAAGTCTAGAACGCTCAGGACAACTAGGAGCAAGGAAGATAGCACTCTTAGAAGCATTGACAATCTGGCCCGAGCAATTGGCATAATGCCCAAGAAAATCCATAATGCGACGGATGCCACTGGACCCATCGTTAGCAAAAATAATGATATCATCAGAATAGGCTAAGTGGGAGACCAGGGTGTCGCACCCTGATCGAAAACGAGTATGCGGGAACTGCAAAGAGAGGCGGTTCAACCCCTGAGAGAGATATTCCGCCGCCAGGATGAAGAGGAGCGGAGAAATAGGGTCTCCGTCAGGAACTGAAGAAACCAGCGGGGGTGCCATTGATATTCAAAGAGAACTTGCAATGGGAAATGCAAGCCGATACCATAGCAACTACTGAATCCGAGAAGCCAAGCTTACTGAGAATTTGGAGGAGAAAATGCCATTGGACCCGGTCGTATGCCTTGGCCATATCCAACTTGATGATGACATTACCCCCACGAGAGGGAAGATTGAGACTATGTGTAAGTTCCTGGGCAAGAAGGATGTTGTCAGAGATAATCCGGCCAGGAACAAAACCACTCTGATTCGGTGAGATGATCTTCTCAACAACCTTGCTCAGACGAGAATAAAGCAATTTCGAGATGATCTTGTTCGTAACATTGCAAAGGCTGATGGGACGAAAATTTGACCATGATTGAGCCCCATCGACTTTCGGAATCAAAGTGATGGTGGTGGCAGTGAAGCCCTGGGGCATCGGGGACCCATGAAAGAAATCCAAAACCGCATCAAGAACATCCTGCTTGATAATGTCCCAGCAATGCTGGAAGAAAGTCGAGGAGAACCCATCGGGTCCCGCAACACTATCCGGATGGATGGAAAAAACTGTAGCACGGACCTCTTCCAAGGAAGGGTCGGCAGTGAGACAACGGTTCTCTGAATCCGAGATCAGAGGGGTAAAGTCAGAAAAATCAGGGCAACTCAGGATCTCCATTAAGCAGGTTCTGAAAGAAGGCTGTACCGGAGCTTTGAATGAGAGCAGGAGAGGTGGGACAGACCCCATCCTCCCAGATACGAAAGATCCTATTGACCACACGCCTCTTCCTGACCATATTATGAAAGAGTTTGGTGTTCTTCTCACCATCCTCTAACCATCTGCAGGCAGCTTTTTGTTTCCAAAAATCCGCCTCCATGGCAGTGATTCTAGCAAGATCTTCATTGCATTTGGAGAAGCGAGTCCAGTGCAAATCAGATGGGTCTGTCTCACAAGCAACTTCAGCGAGTTTCACAGCGGACTCAGCATCAGTGATTTTATCAAAGATGTTGCCAAAAACATCTTGATTCCACCATTTGAGGTGACTTTTGAGGCGTTTGAGCTTGACGAAGAGCCGAGTCATACCCGTCAGATGACAGGGATTGTGCCAGTTCAATCGCACCATCTGAAGAAAATTATGGTGTCTCGTCCACAAGCTCTGGAACCGAAAGGAACACGGCCCGCGAGCACTAATGGGGGTGGAAATAAGGAGGGGAGAATGATCCGAGACAGTACGAGGAAGATGCTGGACTCGGATAGAGTGGAAATGATCACACCAGTCAGTCGAAACGAAGACTCTACCAGATGGTTTTATTCGTCCAAGTGAAGGACGATCCTTCAAACCAAGCATCAACTAAACCAGACTCAAGAATGAACTCATTAAAATCGTCCATAGGGAGACGTCGCCCACCAGAAGTACCAAGGCACTCACTGGCATCACGAACAATATTGAAATCCCCCCCAACAAGCCAAGGACCCATGTCAGGTTTGATATGGAGCAACGAAGCCCAAAGATCGCGCCTTTCAATGTAGTCACATTTGGCATAGACAAAGGAGCAATAGAGAACAGAAGGGAGGAAAGGAGCAGAAACACGGACGTCTAATAGCTGAACATGATCAAGATCACACTCAAAGTTAACATACTCAGAAGAGAAGACCCAAATGTGCCCAGAGATATTAGCAATGACACTGCGAAATCCTAACCTACGGGAAATGAAACTCTGATCAAGCGGGATCATGGGCTCCAAGACGACTAGAACTTTAACACGGTGTTGTTTAACATAGGCATGAATCCTTTGTTGGGATACCGGGTTCCCAAGACCCCTAACATTCCAAATGAGGCAATTCATGGGGAACGACCACGAGAGGGGTGCCGTTTCTTCGCTGATAGCGGACGTTTTTTGCTGGGATCCGCCATGTCGGAGTCTCTATCACGATCGACAGAGTTCCTAGCATCACAAGATGCAGATCTACGGGGTGACTGGATGGCATGATCCCTCTCTGACTCAGAAACCAAGAGATTTATCTCGGAGGAGACTAATCCTTGTTGGGAAATTAAGTCCTCAAGAAGTGTGGAAGAAACATCAACCTGAAAAGAGGGACTAGAAGGGATGGAATGGCTGTTATGATTTTCCACGCAAAGAGGAATTTGATCCACACCCAGGTGAACGCCGACCTGTGGGGATCCGAGGTCCCCCGCACAATCCACAAAGATAACGTCATCCTCCTCCTCCGCCTCCTTGGCCCATGGCTGAGCTAGAGGGGCACATTTAATCGAGAGGGATGACTGGGCGGGGCTAAGAAGCAAAGTCTCACTGACAACAAGGTGAGGAGTGACAAGGGGAATCGAAGTTGCAGCTGGGGTATGCTCAGAACACGGTTTATCGACCTCCTGAGGGGCCTGAACAGGTGGAGGGTAATCAAGTGAATCACATTCTTCCAAGTTCCTAAGAACCTCGAAGGCATTTTCAGAAGCGGGTATTGGAGTGGAAGAAGCATGCTGTGCAGATCGTCTGTTCCGACGACGGTGTCGTCTAACAGCATGTCCTGCCTGAGCCTGAGGCTTCAAAGGCGGGACCAGATGGGTAGGCAGAAGACCCTCCTTCTGATAGGGAACCTCAGAAGGGAAAGAGGAAGGGGGAGAAACGGGTTGGGGTCCCTTTGATTCTTGGGGAGGCTGAAAGGCAGAGGCATTGAATCGAGTGGGACGAGGCGGCCTAGGATTCTTGCCATGAGAATAGCAAACAGAAGTAGAATGCCCCAGCATCTTGCAATCAGTACAGTATTCTGGAATCTTTTCATAAACAACATCGATATCCAGAGTATGTTCTCCCCACCCCACCCAGATCTGTTTGATTGGAGTATCCAAAACGTTTATTTCAACGGAAACCCGGGCAAAGGCACCTCGGGAGACATCAGCAGTAAAATCATCAATTTTAACCGGGTTCCCTATAATTTTTGCTAGCGCAAATAAACTAGTCTTATCGAAAAGGTGAAGGGGAAGTTCAGGGAAGTGGACCCAGACTGGGGCAATGGGAGATTCCGATTGGAACTGGAATTCAAGGGTCCATTTGGAAAACCGAACGCTGAGAGGACCGATGTGCATGGATCCACGCGACCATATACGTGCATAATCTTCCTCACAAGATAGAATAATGACAAGAAAACCACGAGGAAGGAATTTTAAATCATAAGGTCGCGAGAATCCGATGGTCGCCAAGGACGCAGAAATTAAAGAATTAGGAACAATCGACCTTTAGGGTTTAGGGTTTCGGGGGTTTAGGGTTTAGGGTTTGGGGTTTTTTTTTTTTTTTAAACAGAAAACACCGCCAGAAGCGGGGGGGGTTAGGCAGACCCCTACCTGTATATATCCACAAAAAATCCATTAACATAATACAGAATAAAACCTAAAAGAAGAGGTAGATAAAACCAAAACCTCTTCAAAAAGGCTAAAGCAGTAGAAACGGGAAAACAAAGCCGTCTAGGGAAGTAAATACACAGGCAAAACGAACCCTAGAAGGATATCAAATATGCGGCAACAAATAATCAAAGACAAGCAACTCTAATGTCCACATGCTAAGGACGACAAAATGATAACTGCTGTATGAAAACAGAAGCCATGCAGAAATTGTCATCCCATAGCTAGCATCCTGGAGAATCCAATAATATCGAGCACAAAGCAAAATATAGATCGCAATCCCGCCAGAGCAAAATATATCCAGCAGCTGAATCAAAAGAGTAGAGAGCACATTCCCATGAAGTAGGAGTCTGACAAACATGGCATAAAAATCAGAGGATCCTTTTGAAAGCACCCCTTGAATCCACCACGACATCCAGCAAACACCTCTACAATAACTGATACGGCGGCCAAGGAGAACCAACAGTAAACAACCGCCAGGGACCATGAATGTGCCAAAGGAATGCATCAACTGAAATAGTGCAGAAACCCACTCGGAACAAACCAGAATAAACACATCATGTGCAAGTGTCTGGACCCACTTGCACAACCCATATGAAAGTGAAAAACAACCTCCAAGTACACTAACCTGCAATAAAACAGATATATATATATATATATATAAATATAAATAGATAGATATAGAACCAGATACCATAAAGAAAGAGAGCCAAAAAAGAAGAAGGGGCTGCAAATGGCTAAGTGGATCTGTTTCTGAGGTATGGAAGCCCAGAACGATCAGATCTAGCAAGGGTGGAAATGTCTGGAGGTAGGGAAGGACCTAACTCTAAGGTATACTGCCTAAAAGTATGAGCCCTCGCCGTCAAGGCATCCGCCACTGAATTCCCTTCCCGGTAGATATGCGATAAATGAACAGAACGCCCCCGCATCAACAAAAGAATCCGTGTAACAAAATGTTCAAGGTCCCAGCAGCACCAACGAGAACGAAGTAAAAGAATGGAAATCCAAGAGTCAGTCTCAATCCAAAGAGGGAAAAGATGAAGATCGGAAGAAATGAGAAGACCCCTCCAAATAGCCCATAACTCTGCCCGGACATTGGTCCCAACTCCAATGAACTCACTGAAAGAAACCACCACATTTCCAAAGGAATCACGAACAACACCACCAACAGTAGAGGCCCCAGGACTACCTCTCGAACTCCCATCGACATTCAATTTAAAACACCCGAACGGCGGCCGCAACCAACGAACAATCACCATTCTATGAACCTTGCGCAACTCAACAAAAATCCCCATCGTTCTCGCAGCCTGCAAAACACCTCGCCAGTGCATGGGCTTAACAGTAGATTCAGCGTGAGCGAGACGCAAATAAGACAAAATCTGAGACTTAACAGTCTCCCCAGAAATGTGCAAATGACGGTGTTTCGCATCATTCCTAGCTGTCCAGAGAAACCATAAAACAATGAAAGGCAAAAACTCCTTGACGTGGCCCCTAGGAGTCCACCTCGGATGCCTCTTCCAAGCACTGAGGAAGAGTCTGAAATCACTGGTAAGGGGAATACGGACATGAAAAACAGCCCCAAAGTAATGCCATACAGACCTGGCAAGAGGGCTATCATTGAAAATGTGAGTGAATGTCTCAGGCATCTCACAACACTGGCATTTAGACGCCAGCTCAAAGCCACGACGCTGGAGCACATCGTCAACTGGAAGCCATTGATGCCAAAACCTCCAGAGGAAGAAAGACATAGTAGGCCTCAGCCAACTGCCCCAGCAAGGAGTGAAGATATCAGAAACTTGGTCTCTCAGGCGGACAAGCTCCCATGCAGATTTCAACGAAAAAACCCCGTCAGAACTATGCACCCAAATAGCCAAATCATGCTCTCCCAATGCAATAGGGATCAGAGTAATAGTCTCAGCAACAGAGGGTGGGACAACTGAGCAGAGGAGGTCAAAATCCCAAGCCCCTCCTGAAAGAAATTGAGAAACACAGACACCTCGATCCCCCCTAACTAGAACCTGACCAGACAAGAGAGCGTCCCCACACCAAATATCATCCCAAAAATTAACAGCTCCCAGCCCTATTCTCCATCGAATGCCAGATTCAGCACGAGCCCTAATCTTAAGCAAACGACGCCAAGTGGGAGAAATAAACCCATCAGAGGAAACATAAGCTGGATGCACCAACTGACAGTATTTTCTCATCAGGAATTTGGCCCATAGGGATGAACCTTGACGAAAACGAAACCATAATTTGATAGAGAAGCTTTCCACAATATCTTTGAGCCTGCGAAATCCAAGACCCCCTTCAGAGACAGGAAGACATGCACAAGACCACCTCGCCCAATGCCATTTCTTATCCAAGGATCTTGATCCCCACAGGAAACCATTGAAAACATTCTCAAGCCTCTCCGTAACTGCCAGAGGTGGCTGGACTACCTGGAACATGTAAATGGGAACCGAAAGGAGGACACTCCTAAGAAGGGTCATACGGCTCCCCGGGGAAAGAGTTTGAAGCTCCCAACCCTCCAACTTCTTACTCACCATCTGCACAAGGGGATCAAAAAGAGAGCAAACTCTATTCCCACGGAACAAAGGAACTCCGAGGTATTTGATAGGAAAATAACCCTCCCCAAACCCAGTGATACGAAGGAGACGGGAACGTGTGCGACCAGAACACCTCGGAGGCAAAATAATGACACTCTTAACTGCATTCACCAACTGCCCCGAGCAGTTTTCATAGTGATGCAAAAAATCCATGAGACTGTTCATCTCACGAGTCCCAACATAGGAAAAAATAATGATATCATCAGCATAGGCCAAGTGGGAAAGAAGGAGATCACAACCAGATCGGTACCTAATCGCAGGATACTGACGATAAAGACGAACAAGACCACGCGAAAGGTACTCAGCCCCCAGAAAGAAAAGAAGTGGGGACAAAGGGTCGACCTGCCGGAGACCCCTAGTGGATCCAAAGAATCCAGTAAGTGAACCATTGATATTAACTGAAAAATTACAATGGGAAATGCAGGCAGATATCATCGACACTACCTGCTCTGAAAAGCCATAATGCCTCAAAACATCCAACAGAAAAGACCATTGGACCCTATCATAAGCTTTAGCCATATCCAATTTCAAAATAACATTGCCACCACGGGTGGGGAGAGAAAGACTATGAGTGAGCTCTTGAGCAAGGAGGATATTATCCGAAATCACCCGCCCTGGAACAAAGCCACTCTGATTCCACGAAATAAGCCTCTCTGCCACCTCCTTCAGTCGAGAGTATAAAAGTTTGGAAATGATCTTATTAGTCACATTACACAAGCTGATAGGACGAAAGTCCGACCAAGTCTGAGCACCCGTGACTTTGGGAATCAATGTGATCGTGGTGGAAGTAAACCCCTGTGGCATGGGACTACCCCGAAAGAAATCCAGGACCGCAGCCAAAACATCTTGATGGACAATCTCCCAGCAATGCTGAAAGAAGGCCGAAGAGAAACCGTCAGGCCCCGCCACACTATCACGATGTATGGAGAAAACAATGGCCCGCACCTCCTCCAAAGAAGGAGGTGCAGCAATATTGGCGTTCTCCAAATCCGAGATCACCAAGGGAAAATCAGAAAAATCGGGGCAAGAAAGCACAAAAGGATCCCTGGTAAGCAGGTTTTGAAAAAAGACGGCCCCAGACTGCTGAATAAGCTCAGGGGAAGTAAGGCAAGAACCATTATCCCAAATACGGAAAATTTTATTAGCCACCCTTTTTTTCTTGACCATATTGTGAAAGAGTTTGGTGTTCCTCTCACCATCCTCTAACCACCTACAAGCGGCTTTTTGCCGCCAAAAATCCACCTCCATGGCGGTAACCCGAGCAAGATCCGCATTGCAATTGGACAAACTAGTCCAATGCAAATCCGAAGGATCAGCCTCGCAAACTGCCTCAGCCATCCGGACAGCCTGCTCCGCCTCAGCAAGTTTGGCAAAAAGATCACCAAAAACACTCTTATTCCACCATTTCAGATGGCTCTTGAGGCGCTTCAATTTCACAAAAAGACGGTGCATGCCGTTCAAATGACACGACAAATTCCAATTAAGCCGCACCGTCTGCAAAAAACCATGGTGCCTGAGCCATATGCTCTGAAAGCGAAAAGAACTCGGCCCACTAGCAAAGACCGGGACTGACACAAAAAGAGGACAATGGTCAGAGACAGTACGAATGAGGTGTTCCACACGAATAGAATGAAAATGATCACCCCAATCAACAGACACAAAAACTCGATCAAGACGCTTCCAAATAGTCTTGTTCGTCCACGTGAACGAAGACCCCTCAAAACCAGCATCCACTAATCCAGAATCCAAAATAAAATGATTAAATTCTTCCATGGGAAGCAACCGCCCACCAGAAGAACCCAAACATTCCGACGAATTTCTAACTACATTAAAGTCACCACCAACAAGCCAAGGACCTTGATCAGGCTTAACCTGAAGCAAAGAAGTCCAAAGCTGTCTGCGCTCAATGTAGTCACACATAGCATAAACAAAAGAACAAAAGACAGTGGTCGGCAAAAAAGGAGCAGAAATCCGGAAGTGAAGGAATTGAGTGTGATCAAGGAGACACTCAGCCATCACATCCTGAGCAAAGAAAACCCAGATATGCCCCGAGGAGTTCGATATAACTCGAGAAAAGCCAAAACGACGAGTCATAAAACGAACATCGAGATCAATCATGGGTTCCAAAATAGCCAAGATCTTGACTCTCTTTTCTTTCACATGGGCATGTAGCCTTTGTTGAGACTCCGAGCTGCTGTGCTCCCTGACATTCCATATGAGAAAATTCATGGAGAATGGGCACCAGAACCGCCCTGTCGCTTTTTCCGCGACTTATGAAAAGCATTCTCCTTCCTTTTCTTAATATCCCCCATATCATCATCCAGAATACGACTTTCAGACCGACATCCATCACCCGACTCAGAATGCCGATCAAATTCCTGATCAGTATCTCCAGCAGATTCCAGTCGGAAGACCAACTCACTGACAGAAGGACCCTGCCTAGCAACCAATTCCTCTACCGTAGAGGAAGCATCGTCAGGAGACAAAGGAACAGAGGGGATGGAATGACTACTGTGATTCAAAGTACAAGGCCCCAGAGAACCAAACACAGGCAACCCACAAGTAGACGGGACCCCAATACCGTCCACACAAGTATCCAACGGTAACCCACCATCAATAACCTCATCACTGAGGATCACACCCTCAACAAGAACAGACTCCAATTGATCCTTTCCAGAAGACCCAACACCAGCATCCTCCATATAACCAATGTGAGGATCCGAACCAGCTAACTCTAATCCAACAGGATCTGGTTCCGCCACCGGCCCATGCGAGAGCACATCAAAAGGATTCGAAGCAAAAGGATCCTTTCTCAGGGGAGCATTTCTAACTGGTCTCTTCCGCCCTCGTCGCCTGGGACCCATGCCATTATTCTGAAGTTGAGGCTGAGTACCCAGGGTAAAAGCAGTAGTAACATCCCTTTGAGGAATAGGAGCTTTGGAAGTGGAAGGCTGAACAGGAGCACTTTCAGCAGGCTTAGAACGAACTGGTCGTGGGTTCTTGCCATGGGAATAACAAACACTGGTCGAATGACCAAGCATTTTACAATCCGTGCAATACCCGGGGATACGCTCATAAACAACTTCAATTTCCTGAGCATGATCACCCCAACCCACCCAAATTTCTTTGACTGGCGGGTCCAACACATTAATTTCAACACAAACTCTAGCAAAAGCACCCCGAGAAGAGTCTGCAGTATGATTATCCATCTTCACCGGTTTCCCCACAATTTTGGCCAAAGCAAAGAGACTTTGCTTAGAAAACAAATGAAGGGGAAGACCCGGGAAGCGGATCCAAACAGGGGCAATGGGTGACTCCTCCTGAAGATTAAACTCAGGCGTCCACTTAGAGAAACGGACCGACAGAGGTCCCACCTGCATAACCCCCTTAGTCCAAAAGAACGCATAGTCTTCTTCACAAGCAAGTCTGAGAACAAGAAAACCCCGAGGCATGAACTTTAAATCAAAAGATCTAACTAGTCCCAATTTAGCAAAAGCCGCAGAAATACCAGAATTTGGAACTAGAGATCGATTCCCTGAAATTTTTCCAACCAAAGCAAATTTGAAAGGTTCTGCCAAGGAAGAAATTACCGCATCCGGGAAGAGAATACCCGGTTTTCCATTTCGAAGAGTCGGCTCAGGCATGTCATTCATTGAATTATGCAACTCAACAAAGCTTTTTTTGGCCGTTCGAGGCGATGGTGGAGTCAGAATATAACGAAATGACACAGTAAGCGGAATTGGAGCACGCGTACCTGGTTTGACCGTAGCTTCACAATGGTTGACTGCCGAGTGAACTCGCTCCACTCGGTTGTTTGACCCCACCGAGTTGACTAGCGAGTCACCTGCCGGAGCACCACCCTGGAACGACGACGATGAGGTGAGTCCAGAACCGGGACCAATTGGGCTAGAACCGGGCAATGGAGGGTCCGATTGAACCAAGGAAGATGGAGAAAATCGATTTTGCCCTAGAAATTGGGGGTTTCCGACCGGTGGCCGCAAACCTGAAATTGATTGGGGTAAAACACGACCCATGACTAGACGATCACAATGGCCAGAGGAATTGAAGAAACACGTTGGCATTACGCCGGAAATCGGAGATGAATGGGACGAAACAGCGTCGGCCAGTGCAGAAATTTCAGATCTGAAATTTCCGTCGATTACGAACGGCGTTTTGGATTAAACCGGAGTCATTGAACTCGCTTTGGAATGTAGATTACAGATTGGGCCTTGGATTGAAATTATATTGGATGAATCGGCCGGAATCGAGGAAATAAATTCCGGTGAGTGTGAAAACAGTATAGGCGGCACTTTGAACACCGATTGCGGCGGTTCGACGGAGTTGTTGAAGATGAGGCTGGTACCAATCTCATCGTCTGGTCGAGGCGCATCTACAGGTATGTGGCCGACGCCGGGAGGAGCAGCAGACGGCGACGGCGCAAGGATGGACGGAAATGGCGCGATTTCAACCGGGAAATTGGAGGTGTTACCGGACTCTGATGAGGCTGGGCTTTGAGTATGTTGTTCGGCAGAGGACGGCGGTTCTGATGTGGGTGGTGGCCGGTCGGGATCCGGCGGCGGTGACATGGCGGCAGTGAGGGGTGAATAGTAACAAGGTAGTGTGTTTTTTCAGAGAAAATTTTTTGGGGGCAAATGGGTAGGTTTAGGGTTTAGGGTTTAGGGTTCAGGGTTCAGGGTTTAGGGTTTAGGGTTTTTTTTTAGGGTTTAGGGTTTGGGTTTTGGGGTTT